>NC_040877.1:92780917-92840189 GCF_003676215.2 Rhopalosiphum maidis
ACTTAGTACCATAAACATTTTAATAACACAGAAATGAATCATTATAAGTTCATAATTTTCAAAAGAACAAATATGATCAACAACTCAAAAAAAAAAGGAGTTGTGATTATTTGAAAATATAGTTCTTATTAATTTATTTAGGAATTCTAAAATTTTAAGATTTGAATAAATTTGTTGTTTAAGGTAAAAGCAAAAATAAGTGATGAGCGTGTTCGTGTGTTCAGTGAAACACTTTGCAAATCCTATAGCTTTAGATATTTTATGGGTAAGTACCATTTATTACCGTCAACAATACAGAATCATTTACACAAATCACAATTATTATTGTTTTATATTATTTATATTATTCCATATAATTGTTGGTATTACTACAATCGTAATATGTAAAAATGGTGATTTGTATTAATAAAAGAAATTATAAAAATACTAACTTAAATTATGCGTGTTAGTGGGTCATGGTTGATAAACACTGCAGTGTAATATTATAATAAGACTACGGTATTACAATTACAATATTGCAGTTAATCATATGTAATTTATTTTATTTATAGGTAGTACCGTAAAATAATGTCAATGATAAAATATTGTCGATGGTTTATTTTATTATGCTGTTCAAGAAAAAACGAGATTAAGTTTTACTAAAAAATATGTCATGACATGCCCTATACTTCTATTGTATTATTACGTTTAAACGTTTAATTCAATATTACTTATAATCTAGAATCTGATTTTTATAATTGATTTCTTTTATATATTATATTATTAATGAATAATCAAGTAATGGTTCGTGAGAATCATAGACGCAACTAGACCTCTATTTATGGTAGGCTAAATTGATATCAGCAACCCGTGGGGGCTTTACCACTACATCACTAGTATTGATAACATATAAAATTGGGTAAGCTAAGCCCACCCAAGATCCCCCCTAGTTGCTCCTATGGAGAGAATAGACAATTAGAACTGAATTAAGTACTTGTCTTAACGAGTCGTTTATTTTATGGCGTGCTTGCCTACCGTGTTTTAATCACCTAATATTGAAAATATCATTAGATCAGATATAAAAAAGTTATAATGTGTAATATTATTTAAAAAGTGATAAAATTTTATGCACTAATGCGTTTCAATTGTCTGCGGATTAAAACTAAAAATGTAATTATTAATTTTTATCATTCTTAAGAGGACGTCGCACCCGTATGTGTTTTCTCCGTCTTATATACACGTACGATAAATATTTGAAAGCGCTCGTAATTCACTTAAAAATTAAAATATCGTAAAAAATCAAGGAGAGAACACAGATAATGTTCTTACCTAAAAGTTTGATAATAGGTCAATTCACTCTAATATCAAACTAAAAGCACACTATTGAAACTGGTGAACGAAAATTGACTATGTCGTACGTGTGTAAAACGAAGACAACATATGCGGGTGCGACGTTCTCTTAAGCACAGATTTAAACCCGTACACTCTCCTGTATTTACCAAAATACATACGTTTTAGGCTAATATAATTATACATTATAACCGTATCGCTCTATTATATTCAAATGTCGTTACCTAGTTTAACGATCATACTTGAGTATAATACTTTATAAAAGTATTTGGAATAAAAAAATCAAATACTTAATTATATAAAGTAGTATTTTGAATATTTAAAATATTATAAAAGTATTCCAAATGCTTTTGATTTTAAATAATAAAAATATAATACTTATCGTCTTCGGTAAAATTTTAAATTATGTAGCTACTTAATGTTTAATACATTGAATTAAAATATTTAAATGAATATTGAATTGTTTGAAACAATATTTATATAAATTGATATTTAAAACCCTTCAAAATGTTTTTCATAATTCGTTATTGTAATTGGTGATTTTACTTGAAGATAACTCACCAATCATAAATAAAATGATAATATATAATTAGCCATTAATTTTATTTAAATTTACGCACTAATTTGTTATCGTGATTGATATAAGTTGTACAAAATACAGCCCAACTATATAACTAATATTCGCCTGGAACATTTAGTTTGTCATGATGCAGCCTCCGCTGCACTTATTTGGTACATTTATAAGACATAAATAGTAAGTACACTACATAAATATATGATATGTAATAAAAACAACGAAACAATATAAATCTTACAGATTTAATTTTTTAGTGGTTATTTTTTATTTGTTTAATGTATGAATTTAATTTAGTGTTTACGAAAAGCAGCAATATTTTTTCAGAAAAAAAATTAAATTTGCATTTAAATCTCTATTACTTCGAATGTGACACTATTATTGATTACTATTGTACATAAGATAAATGAAAAAATAAACAAATTCTCGATAATAATTATATACATACATGATATATACCATTAATGTTAAATAGTGACTTCATAATATTTTTTATGATAAATACTAAGGTAGGGAAAGACATTATTATAGTGTATGGGCGTTAACCGTATTGGTACACGATAATAGTTATCCACATTGCTGCTTTGCTTCGCTCGCCAAATTAACAAAAATTCGTCCATGATATACATATTAATATGAATACGAAATATGACAATCAACTATTTATTTTTACGTAATGCCACATACTATACTGTAAATGAACGAATTGTTACTATCATTTTTATGGCAATTAACATAACAAGTCATAGGTACACACTAATCACATACTGAATCGGATAAAAAGATAACATTAACTTTAATTATAAATTAGTCATATCAATGAATAAAATATCCATCAACACTGGTGTAGAAGTCACCAACTTACTACCAATAATAAGTGTGGTAGACAAAAATATTATTATTTTATTATATTTTTTTACAATGAATTCATTTTTTCATTACATTCTTTGGTTATAGATTATAAATGTTATACATTTTTTCACATTATGACGGCTCGGCAAAAAATTATCAAAAATTACTTAAGTGACGCTATTAGAAGAGTACTAGTGTAACCAGATATTAATACCAATAATACCACGGGCAGCCTTTGTTGTATTGATCTTGATTGGTTCAGACAGTCTAGTAGTCTAGAAATAGGTTTCAGACTAATAAATTATGCAATACTTGTATAGGTAGGTACAAGGTTTTAAAAATCATGAAATACTTATGCCATTAACTAGTCAGCAGTTATATCGGTAAGTGTTTACTTAAATTAATTATACTGATATTATGCTACAATATCTATTGATATTAGGTACTTACGTGATAATTTTATTTATGTATTTTATTATAAACGGTAATTATTGACAGAATTACATGAAATAATGATATATTACAATCTTTTGACGAGTATATTAGAAAATAATTAAAAATAAAACAAAGTATCATGTTAATAGGTCAAAAGGCATTCAAAGAATCTGTCAATTGAGCTACAAAAAGCGTACACATTATAAAATTACTGAAACGAATGAATCCTACGTAGATGGAGATTGTAACTTTGGCCATTGAATGGTGTGGCACATAAGACTGGACTAGATCCCATGTGGCATAGAAGTAGGTATAGAAATTTTAAATTTATATACACGAGTGACAAGTACATTGTTCATACAAAAACAATTTACTCGTATTACCTGTATAACACAGAGATCCATAAAGCATTTTTGGAGTTTTTAAGTATACTTAAGTAAGTACAAATAGCAAGGGCCATATTTCAAATCTTTAGCATTTTTATACAACTTAAGGAATTTTTAAATCATAATTTGAAGAAGTAGTTTTACTTTATTCAAATATATTTTCTATAGATATTACAACATTAGTCCTTAAAAATGGTTTTAAAATAATATAAAAAGATGTAGCATTGAATCTAGTATCTATTAGTTATATATTCGGACATTTTTACAAATTATAAAATCTTAATAGATTAATATTATTTTTTTTTATTAGAAATCAAAAAGAAATGTTTACAAATTTAAAGCAAATTCATTTTATATGTAATGATTGTTTTAACTTTCTAATCATCATTAGTTTCTAAACCTATATTATCCTTAACATAAAAATTTACTCATTTTAATTTAGATTTAAGTACATAATATAGTCATCTGATGAACTATTTACAGAAAAAAGAGCTATTTTCATTTGAAAAAAACAAGTTGTATTAGGAGAATACTCTTTAAATAATACAAAAACTTAATATTCGCGAGCTAACCTGAAATTTATCTGTGAGCCACACTATACTAATCAAATGGGATTAAAAACGAAGCAAAAAATACTACCCAAGTCTCAAGAAATTTGTGTGCGAATTCTAGTGCTAATTAGTTCAATAGTTTCTAAGTCTACAGTTAGCCCTATCTCGTACATACGTACATTAATTGTATATAGAAAGCGAGATAGAAACTAGGTTATTATTTAAAAAAAAATTAAATTACCTATATAGTATAACTATAGTTAATTTAACACGTAGTGTGGTTAAAACTATAGATATTTGGAATTACAAAGACGTGGAACTTGAAGGCGCTTAAAATAAAGCTGGAGGTGCTTCAGCACCCCCTAAGCACCCCCGTAGTTGCGCAACTGTAACACGTTAATGTTTTTCAGATTCAGTTTACTTCACCGGTAGATAATAATACGTACCTAATTATTGAGACTCAAATTACCAACTGGAGAATCGCACGTTAAATATTCGAATGCTGTTGAGTGCCGATCAAATTGTATAAGTATAAAAAAATCATTCCATCGAACCAAATGATACGACGTTTTTACAGATAACCACTTCTTTAGGACTTTATCTATTATTGTATTTAACAAAATCTATTACCATAAAGTAAGTTTCAGTGTTCTAATAATTAACTATATTTTATTATTCTTTAAATTTTATAATATATAATTATATAGTCATTACATATCTATAAGTAACACGAGGATCCTATATAGTAAATAATAATTTAATAATTGTAATTACAAACAACGATACCTACGATGTCAAAGACTCGGTTATAAAAAAACTTGAAAATGTTTTATTGGTCTGTTGACGATTTTTTTATTCAAATTTGTAGGTCCATGAATCGTTATAATATATCTACTGATTTAAGTAAGTATAATTGAAGGACATTATAGATAATTACTAATTACTGCATGTATTAGATTTTTATCATTAATTAAATAAAATCATTATAGCGTAGAAATATAATGAAATTTACATATTAAAATTAACCATAAAATAACCTTCTAATAATCTTCAGTGTAAGACATTCGTCCGCAATTTTCATCGTTATAATTACATTTGATGCTCTTAATTTGTCATATGTTGTGTAATTATAAATTGTTTTTCGAAACCTAACTTTTTCATGTCTTGAACAGCCGTATTTACAATTGTTAAATTATTTTTTTTTTGATAAAAATTAATTTTATTTGTTTCATAATATTGTAATTATCCTTATTTCCTGTCGAATAATGTTGATCAATTTTAATTATTTCTTCTAGGTACCATTCAAATGTAATCAAGATTTTTACGTGTTTAAAACTACCATATTATAATTAATAAATATATAATCAACTATATTAGTTGCTTTTCTCTGGTACCTCTGCAGTATATTCAAATTTCACCATATTACGATTCGTCATTAATATATACAGTGAAATATCTCCTTATGGACACCTCTACATAGCGGACACTTACATATAATTAAATTGTATTGGGAACAAACCACAAACTTTCTATAAAATGAACTGTCTAGTGTAATAGGTACAATTTTAGTCATTAAGAATGTCCGATATTTAGAGATTTTATAGTATAGGTAGTACAAATAGGTAATATAAAAATGTATTAGTATCGTTATTTGTATTATTAATTTTACAATTTGTATCAAAACAATTCCCAGAGATAAACCAATTTACCGTTAGTCCATTATAATAAAACAGTTTCTCAGCATACCGATTCGCACAATTTGATTCTTTTAAATTTGTTTTGCTATTTTTCGAACTTATCCGTTCAGTTATAGACTATAGTACAGTATTAGAAATTAGAATTTGTACCAACAATTTTCTCTTTCGATATGTACCACCATTATTGTATTTAGTATATACATTATACGACGTATTCAGTGTACATTTAATGCGCTTGTATATTATTGACGAAAGATAAATATTGGATTTTCTAAGACAGGACATGGCTGCACTTTAAAATACATCATTTTTATCCGTAGTTACTCGATATAGAGTCTCCTACCACATTTTGATATCATACTTTTGCATACTTTTTTATTTCATGATTGTATGTTAGTGTAGGTAGGTACTATGCATATTACTGAAATTACTGTTTAACTTTTATTTTCAATAAATCGAATAAATTATATCATCGAAAAAAGCAATGATTTATAAACTATAACCTTAAATGTTCTTGTACTAAACCGATGTTTGCAAGTGCTTATTAAATAAAGGCTATGAGTTAGGTTATTATTTACTGTGGCGCCCTTGGATCCACCATTGGTATTAAACATTTTCTATATTAATGTATGCATACTCTTAAATTTAATTGTATTGTCGAACAGCCATGTCTGCTAAATTATTATGAGAACAAATGTTTATATAAACAAAATATTTATACTAAGTAATACTCATACAATATTCAGTAAAATTATTATAATTCATGTATCGACCTTTATTAATTTAATTTTTTTTACATAAATATTGCTTTAATAGCAGAATGTATAATCTGTGCACACAACAATAATGTGTATACTTAAACATATCTACATATATATAATAAATGATACCTACCATGTGAACAAGAAACATAATATTATATTTTATTTGTGTAGCCTTCACGGAGGTCGTCGATGAATCGACTAAATATGCGATTTACTTATGATTATAATATAAACAATTTTATTTCCGCTAACTCGTACGTTTTTTGCTTAAAATTATTTATTTTTTGGTAAATAAATATAAAGACATTTCTTCATTGACTATGATCACCTTGCCAATAAAGTAGTAATTACTAATTAGTAATTATATATACATTAAATATTAATACATTATCCAAATTAATTACGCAACAATTATACGTTAAGAAGTAAGTACTCACAAATAATACATTATAAGGTCGTTATAACAGTAGACGAAAATAAAATTTGTATTTATATTAAATTTAAAACTATTGTTGTGAAATTATATAAATAAACATCATATTTTATTTCACACACACACACACACACACACACACACACAATATATATATATGTATTGGATACAAGTACGGTATTGGGTACCTATTTATAATAGGTACATAATATATCTAGTGCTATCAATGTTCGAATTGGAAAAATAATAGGAGTAGGTTTCTTAAACTTAAAAAAATAGAGTCCCTCAAAATGATTGAACCTTATTTAACTAGAAAAGAGATATAAATCCAATCATAAACCTCAAACAAAATATAATATACTAGTTTTATAGGTACTTATGAACTATTATGATTATAAACAAGAATAATTTGTTTACATTAAATATATCATATAATGCCAATTTATTTTATGATATACTATACTATAGTTCATCAAATTTAATTTAAATATATTTTAAATAAAATTCACAAAAATAACATGTGTTTACAATTATTTTGTAAAAAAGCGAAGTATTATCGCTCTTCTCCCTCAGCATTTATAATGCATGTTTTCTCAAATTAATAAAAAATTTTATTTATATCAATCATTGCTTGTTGTGTATTCATTACATTTAATTGGAAAATAGTCATGCAAACATTCGTAGTGATAAAAAATAGTTTTTATAGTTAATATATTATATTTTGATGTAATCCAGGTAAAAATTCTTAAAAACTTACTGTGGTCGTATTTTCTAGTAGTACAAATTACAGATTTTATCGATTCTGTACCAAAGGTATCAGGTATTAATTTAATCATTCAGCGGCATGATTATAATTTTTAATTACTAAAATATTAATACATTTAGGAATTTATTCTTTTTAGAAATAAAAACTTGAATCAGTTCCAATAATCAATTATTATATCACATATAGCAAGTTTGTTTAGTAAATTATGTATTCTCTGCTTTCGCCATTCGCCCGCGAATTTCTGCATGAATTTTGTATGTGTTATCATCGAATAGTATAATATATTATCATACTCGATTTTTATACAAAGTGAATCACTTGTAAACATGTTCACTGCAGACTGTAGTTATGTTTACCTTTAATAATCATTCAACCTGCACTCGAAATGTGTACTTTTGTACATTGTTAGGCTCAGCTAATTCTGCTCTATTTAAAATAATAAATTACGCTCATCCTTTAAGAGGTGCGTTCAATTTTTAAGAACGATCAAATAATTCGCATACTAGACATTTTACCAACTGTTACCGCTGCCGTAATTCATCGAAATCTTGTCATGACATGGTGACTGTTAGCCCGATAAAATAAGCAATGCACCCACGGCGTTACTTCAAAATTATCTACTAATAAACAAAGGTTCGAAAAGTCTTAAGTTCTAATAAACGTACAATTTATACTGCCGAATAACGATAATAGTTTCGAAACAAGAAAATAGACTGAGGTGAAATCGTGAAATCAACTACAATACAAAAAATTTCCAGTAACTAAAAAATTTAAAACAAAAAAAAAAAAATGCTGCGATAAAATCTTGCGATTCTGATAACTTTATACGTAGATATATGCATATATAAAGCTGTATATTTACTGTCAAATTACTGTCATAATTTCGAACACACATTAGTTTTACATGTTTTTTTTATACGGTAAGACAAATTTAGAAAAATTAAGAGTAGATTATTTATCCTACACCTCATCATCACATTGTCACCAGAAATTTAAATCCTATACATTATACAACATCAGTCAATTTCATAATATAGGAAATAGACCAAAATGATTTATAGCCCAAAATATTATAAACGTCATTTTACATAACCAAACAAAAAGCTCACTGATTAGTTGATGATGACCTCGGGGCTTAGACCATTATTAAATAACAAACGGTGACGATTAAATTTTCAATATACCATGTGAAACTAAGAGTCAGGCCTACAAAATATAGAACTTCGGGAAGAAAAAAGTGGACTTTCTAACTTTGTGATGCCAGGGAAACGTACCTCCTCCCGCCCAATAATACACGAACAGCCAAAATGACTAACATAAAAGATGTTATAGTGAAACAACAATTTATTTTTTGTCCAAAAAATATAATTCATTTATCTATTGTCAGATTTTCATAATTTTTAATTGTACTTAAAGAGTAAAGACCACATTTTTTAATGCTATTATTATATACTTATATATTGAAGGGGTATTCTATGGTAATACATTTATCTGGTACCTAATTCTCGCGATTTTTATTGCAAATCATAATATATCTAAATCGAAATTTGAACGAGAAATAGAACCTTATTAGTTTAAAATAAAATAGAAAATAGATATAATATTATGTATATAATGGATCGCATGAACAATCATCAAATAGTAAATGAGTCAATAGACAATAGTGAGCTAATAATTGTCCTTTAAACGTGATTTACTGCCCCATGAATTATGATCGTCTATTAAATTGATCAATTGTTTTATGTAACCCGGTATTAGTCAAGTGTTTATTATACTTGGACAATTTTTAAAAATTATAATATAATTTTATATAACTGTGGACAATTTATTCTTATTCTAACACACAATTTAAAATATTATCTAAATTAAAAACAACTCGTTAAAATTACAATTTAGGTATAAATAAATTTTCTAAAACATATCGGCTTGAAAATTTACAATAAAAAAAAAATATTAGAAGTTGAAAAAACTTTAGTTCGCTTCCCTATTTAACTTACGTAATAATATCTAAATCTAGTTATATTCGTAAATATGGTCTTAAACGCGTGTTTAAAAAATTCAAAACTCAAAATTTCAATAGGAATATATTATTATAAATAAAAAGAAGTACCTAAGCATGCTTGGCCAAACATCCTATTTATTCACGCATACATCATATTATATAAAATGTTTTTTAAAAAATAAACTAAGTGAGTTAGTGAGTAAGAGAAATAATTTTACGACTAATAAACCAGTAATGAAAATTGAAAGTTATGTTAGGTGAATAAATATTGACTTTATTATGCTATTTATTTACTATTTCTACGACAGTAAAAATTATTAAATGTAGGTATTTGCGAATTATTACCATAGCGAAGGCTTTAAAAAATCGCAAGTCCTTGATGATAAACATATTGCACCACTATTACGAATGCTTATAAAAATTATAAGATATAATAAACAACGAAATAAAAATATTCGAAATTGCTAATTACACATTTAAACGGTGTTCGAATTGAATAAAAAATCAAAGGACTATAGCTAGGACACTAGGATTTAATGAATGTGTGTCCTCTGAAATTATTGAACCTGCAATATATCGTACTGAGGGATGCTTCATATTTACATGTCATTTATTCCTGTATGGTTTTAGAATGATTTTTATTTGATAAACGTTCTTAATTTTACATTTTATACAATGAAAACAGTACAATAAGAATATTGTGTTATATATAATAAATAAATCATTGATTAATTATTAATTTTTACGTTTATATTTTAATAATTTCACGCGTAGCGCCTCTTGTAATTTAAAAACATTTCATAGCTCTAGTTTATAGTAATAATACCAGATTATTTATAACAATAATATTAAAGATAAATTACTAGATTCTTAACCATTTATTATAATAAAAAAATAAAAGGGTCTTAACTAAATAAAATGTTAGTAAAATTAAATTTATCTTTTATTAGAACCATCATGTGTTGAATAATTTTTATCGCTTTAAAATATATTCAACCAAAAATATACTGGTTGATTCCACGCTTGAGAAAAGTAAGGTATAATTAGATATGTGAAGATTAAGGTCCTTATAAATTTTGCAGAGATTAAAAGGTATCAATAATTAGTTTATAATAATCAGCCGTGTAAAATGTTTTTAATTTGTAATTATTATAGCTTTTACCTAACAGCTAAATTTTAATATTAAAAATTGAGTTCGATGGAATCAGCTGATCAATAGAATCTGCACCAACGTGATCGAGCAGAACTCAGACCGATTGCAACATTTATATAATTTGTATTTATCAATTATTATTTGGAAATCGTAAAACAATTGACAAATGGGGAGGGTGACCTCGGGCTTACAGGTGGACAAATAGGTAAAGAAGAAAAAGGACGAGAATAATCAATTTATATTTATGAATTTTTGACATCTTCATAATTTTTTATCAGCTATTATAATAATTTGTTATTTTAGAGGCGGTGTGCGGCCGTTTTTGTAGTGTATAGCTGTTATTATTATGATTATCGTTACGAGAAGACGGATGACGACCATGGACTATAATAATAATAATATTATTAAATGTAGGTACATATACCTATATAATATATATTACGGGCAAAACCATATGATCGGACGAGACGGTAGGAAAATAAAATTTATAACACCACTGCCGCCTCCGTTCACTTTCACTCAGACCGCGCGCGATTTCTGTTAACTACAGTCGTTCAGTTATCCGCTGGTCGCGTGCGCCTCAGCTGCTGCGGTGGTTACGACAAAAACATACGTTGTGCTTTACAAACAGTATAGGAAATTTGCACGTGAGTACCTATACCTATTTACTCACAACACCGTTATTATATTATATCGTTATTGAATTGTTTCGTGATTGCTAACCAAAATACGTTTAATGCGTCCGGTGTGTTGAGTCTACTCGATAGTCGATATATAGACTCGACAGTTGTCTCTTAACAAACGTTCGCCTGCACTACAGACAGATTCGAGTAAATATTATATCTGTATTTTTACTTACGTAGGTACACATCATATGGCATAACGGGCATAATTACTTTAAGCGAATGACCGGAATGTACCCGAGTTGAACGTCTGTTTCATTTGAACGAGAAATTAATCGATTATTAGTGTGATATGAGTCGTTAATCTTTAACAAAATGTCAGTGCAATATTTTTATTCTCCCTCTGAGCAAAGCGAAACATACGATATAAAGTATTTGAGTTCAATAGAACCAAATTTTTGTTGTTAGACTTAATATTAGAGTAAATTATTGAGCCATTATCAAACTTAAAGTTGAAAAATGATTTTTGTTTGTACGTTATATTTGTAGGATTTCTACGTTAAATTTTAAATAATTTACCTAGTATATTAGGTATATTAATATTAATTACATTCGAGAAAAATAACCCTACCAGTTGAAAGTTGAAACTAACTGAGACTCCAAGTCTCTAAGAATGTGAAATATATTAAACATATTACTTGTTAGATATTCACATCATTTCAACGAAATGGTATACATGTGATATGTAAATTTTTAGGAATTTCACCAGAATTAAAACTATCCATTATAATTTTGTAGTCACGAATATTCGATTATATTATATTTGAGCATAAATTCAAACTCTACTAATAACAAACGAAATAATTTCAAATTTCACATTAAATATATCTAATTTATTAAGTATTGACCATTTTTTAAATATATATTTTTTCATAACTCTAATTTCTATAGTAATATTAAACTTCAAAGTATGTCGTACTTGCTTTAATTATTTCTGTCTATACTATAGACTATAGTATAGCATTTTCTACATTTAGAAGAATCCATTTTACTCTATTATTTACTTATTTATAATGTAAGAGTGTATTGAATTATTAGCCTATAGGCTATAATCAAATTTAAAGATAAATATATCCAAGTTGGTTTTTTATATTTTATTGTTGAAACAAGCTATATAGGCTATATATATCTTAAAATTGTAAATACACTATTTTATGCGTTAATAAGGTAGAGACAACACACGACATTTTATAACGAAAACTAAATATATTTGTCAATTTTATTAATTTTATCATAAACCACAGTACTATTGTGTTTCGTTCTCGTGTATAGACATAGACGTGCGCACGTGGTGTATGAATGCTATCCAACTGCACACCCTGCAAAAATTTCTACTTACTTTAAATATTTAATTTATTTCAAAATTTTATTAGAATTATTAATTGCGAGAAAAATTATGGTGTAACCGAAAAAATATTTTTTTTATATACCTATACTTATAAATAAACAGGTTATAACTCGATCGTTATTCTGTTAAAGCTGAATATAGGAAGTCGAAAAAGAGTTACCCCTACAGAAATTATTAGGTACACCCTGCAAAAAATTCTACGCACGCCTATGTTTATCTCGAATTTTGCAATTATCTTTTTTTTTTTATTATTTATTATTTATTATAATTTGAACAGATACTTATTCTTAAGGGGGTGTCATATCTCGCTGATACCCCCCCTTTGCGTACGCCACTGTATAACATCAATAAAATGTCACAGAAAGTTTGACGTTTAAAAAATAAAATATCTACTTTGAATTATACTTGGAAAATATCATTTAAAGTATTTTAATTTACTAACTAACTATTTAATTTAATAACGCTTTACACATAATTTTTATATATGTGAGGTTTTGGACTTGATGCACTAAAAATGATCAGAGTATGCAATTTGAATTACCAAAAAAAAGTCTAAAACTAATAAGATGATGTTAGTTTCATGATGAAAGTAATGTATATCGATTTTGATATTCACGTTTTTTTTATCCATGGAACTTATGTACAAACTTAAAAAAACTTCCAAAATATCTGTCATTTAAAGATTTTAACGATATTTAGTTATAGATATTTATTTATTCAATGATCAAATTTAATCTTATATTCGTATTGATCTATTATTATATTTAAAAAAATAACAAGGTTCTACTGATTTTGAAAAAATCCTTCGCACAATTTCGAAAACACTTGTAAAAATTTTAATAATAATAATAATAATAATTAATAATATATTTATATATTTATCTAATTACAACACCGATTCAATCTCTCCGTTGAAATTCCAACTATGTTTATATAGTTTATACAATATTAGCGTATTAAAATCGTAGATATCTTTAAAAACAAAAATTACATTAAAATTGTATCTTCAAGATATTATACAAAACTGTTATACACGAAATACGATAACTTATGTTAAATTAAAATCATTAGTATGTGGAGTCCTCTTAAGAATACATTATTTTATAAAAACGATTAAAATGGTCTTAGTGTCCTACCGCATATCAAAATTTTTTTAAATGTCTTTGATAACAGATATATATACATTATTGGCTTGCATATTGTCACTTTTATAACTTAAAATTGTTTATTATTGTTCTATATGTCGATAATTTTTAGAATACAAGGGTGCGGTACTAGTATGCATATCTTACCTACTTATAATAACTTTATTAATCTTGCCCCATTTGTAAGTAGGTATCGAAATTCCAACTGCAAGTATAGTTATAGGAAATAATAGCGTATTATGTGTAGATTCTAAGTAGTGTGGATGAATAAATTTATTTAGCTTAGTTAAATATGTATGTACGATAATGAAATTGTTATACATTTGTGTCTTATTATAAGAACATTATACAGAACTGCGGAAGTCTCAAACAAAAATCAGAATATTGTGGCATCCTTTTAAGAATACATTTTTGGTTTGAAATCGTGAAAATAATCCTACCACCGGTTGAATTTATTATTCACTCTTTGCTAACAGATATATAATTATATCACATTATTAGTTTATATTATATCGTCACTTTTATTTCTCAAAATCGTAGATATATTATACCTATGACAATATTTTAATAAACTTACACAATATGTATACTAACAATCTCACAGGATTTGTCATAATAAATTGAGATGAATGTTGATGAACACAAAAGTCTATTTTAACCGCGTCATACTACAATAGATTAGTGATATATTCATAATATTATTACGATGATGTCGTTGTGTAATATACCAAATATAATAATATTACTATGCATAATATACTTCGTACAACTTCGAAATACCAAAATTTCACTTACAGTGCGAGAAATACACAGACTTAGTCTTCCGTAAAAACGAATTCATTTTAGTGAAATTAAAAAATAACTACAATGTACAGAGAACAATGGATAATGCGTTACTAAAGAGTAATATTATAATTTATAATAAACATATTATTAACATATGACATAAAAAACCTTAACTTGATTTCAACAGTGATTTTCTTGGTTATTGTTTCTTTATTTTATCTTAATAAAAATTTCATCTAATATAAGTCCGTAAAAGTTGAATTTTAATTTTCCCCATCAATATTTCCATTGTCCATTAGTTTAACATACTGTTTTTATACACATCTAGGTATATACAGTTATTATTATTATTTCTATGTATTACTTAATACTGATATTAGGCGTTATTATAATAAATTTAGCTAATTTATAAATCCAATATACAACGTATATAATCTATTATATTAGCTCTATTATTTTGACTGTTTTAAGGATACCAACTAAAGCATAATAATATGTTTTGCACGTTTAAGTGATATTATTAACGGTGTGCTTAAAGTATATGTTTTTTTTTTTTGAATTGTTACATTAATCATTGTGTAAAACAAATCGTAGATAAATAGCAATTAAAAATTATTTTTTTATATTTATTCTGTGGTTGACAGTATCAACCTATGTAAAAATATTATTCACTCCATGTAAATCGTGTAACTGTGTAAGTATATATAATTATATTGCATACACAAGTATAAAAATTATTATTAAAAAACAAATTGGAGCAAAATGTATGCCAAGGTCTATATTTCTTGTGAATTGTTCTTAAATTGTTCGTTTATACTGTTTTATATTATTTTATATTAATATCAACAATTAATATCAGTCTGTATTAAAATATTATAATTTTATACACAAAAATGATATTTTTCTGTTGTAATATTGCAAATGGATATATATTATTATAAACATGTTTTTAACGTAGACATTTTAATGAAACATACGAGTATTACACCTTGTCAGATAAATGTACAAATTTAAATTTGTTATTTGCAAAATTTGATCCAAAGAACAATTATATGTTCATAATATTATAGTAAAATTTAAAGTTTAATTACAAATTATTTCTATCCATCTTTTTAAAATGTTCTAAAGTTTTTTATTCGGAATAATCGAGATAAGGATAATTATTTTAAATTGCATTTGAAGGATATATATATATATGCGGTGTGATTGTAACAAATCGTGTGTTATGATATTATCTCACTAAAAAATTTGAAACCTGAAAAATTAAATTCAATAATTTTCGGTATTTTTTTTACGATTAACTTGACTAAATGTATACCCAAAATTCATATTATTACTTGCTAGAGCTTTTACGGAATTCTGAATTTCCTGTCATTATATTGAATCTGAAGGTTGTTGTCTTTTTGTTAAACTACACAATATTATCACGTCTCGAATACTTCACCCCGCGACTCTTATTATATGTTGCATTATTTACAAGGTCATTGGAGCTTTAAACACCCGTTGGAAATATTATATATACACAATGTTACTATCGTTCTATTGCGGTTGATCCGTAAATAACTATTATATATAATAGTCCAGTAAAATTAGCTAAGTATGTACGATAATAAGTGTACTGTGTAGAGGTACCTATTTTATATAATAATATGTTTATTATTATTTTTATTATTATTATTTCAAATTGACGTGCAGAGAGCTCACAGGTAGACGGATTGACTCGGGATTGATCTTCACCGTCCACAATGTGAATCGGCAATATTTTTTAGCAATCATCTCGAAATCGTAATGAAGAAACGTTAACGTAAAATAACTACAACCTTGACCCGGTTATACGGGTTTCTGGAGTTACATCACTATAGCAGGCCGGTTACCGCGGTATACCATCAGCTCATACCGGTTGGACAGGGGAACACTCGAGCACGGCCACAATATATGACGTGTGTGCGCTTATTGCTGCACATATAAATATTGGTACCTATATCTATTACACGCGTGGCGCGGACGATCGAGGGTTACAATTTCTTAGACTTTCCAAAAACAAACGAATTTGTCGCGACAAAAAGAGTACGCTACCTTGAACCCGACACTTAAATATACGTATGTAATACGTTAAATAATATTACGGCGTCGTTTGTTTTATCAAATGCTTCTATGTATATACATATGGTCATTAATAATTATGATTTAATGTGAAGGTTGTGGTTAAACTGCACACACATGCACAGGTGATTAGGTCTTACGAGCTTATGTGCTTCGAATATGGACAATAAGCGCGATGATATGACTTTTCTTTAACGGAGGACAATGGAAAAACGATTTAGAAATAATCTGTACCATATCATAGATTTCAAAACATTTTTTGAAAATTTGTTATGTATATGATTATAGTAAAATTTGAACTACATCCAACCAACTAGTCAACTGCCATCGGCTTACGACCTTAAATATATTTTGATTCAAACAAAGTTTTTGAAAGTTTTATTTTTTAAAATTTTTAAAGATTAACGCAAAATGTTATTGATACGAATTAGTCCATCATAATAATAAATATAATATAAATTTGTGTTTATAGTGTATTGATGTTACAAAATACGATCGCCAAGTGAGCTTATTCCTATATGTATTTAGCCAACATTCGACAATATAATATTGTTCTATTGTTGTATATTTATTTTATATGGCGTGCAAAGATAGGCACGTTGCACTGTGTAGGTACTTACCTACAACATAAGTATATTAATTTACATTATTAAAAAAAAAGTTATATGTTGATTAAATCTTTTTGTAACCTGAATTTTAAGTAATATTTTTAGTGATTCATATGAGCTTTCTAAAAATACGACCTCGACAATTAACGTTATTTTTTATGTACCGATTGGAATTGGGTAGATTGTCGTCATACACGTAAAAAAAAATTAATAATTGTCGACAACATATTAATACACGACGTGCCTACATATAGTACACATAGTACCAAGTATAATTTAATAACGTTTTATCAACCGCGCGCGCTGAAGAACCAAATATAATTTTGTAAATAATTTTTATTCGCGTATTATTTAATATGCAATCATTAATATTACATCGTCGTTTATATTTTCCAGAATGATCTGACACCAAGCATGAACATGAAAGAGCCATGGCCGGCTATACAATCAAGAGTTACCAAACATTACTATACCTGTTCACGTTCGTTGCAATCGGTACGTGCGCGCGGTCGTTCGGGTCGACCGCGGTGTTAATACTTTTAGCCATATATATAAATATATTAAAATACTAATTAGATTATTAAATATTATAATGATATATCATGTCATTGAATTTAGTCTGTGCAATGTCTATACCTGTATAATGATTATGTACAACAACTATGTCATAACGAGTGTTCGATATATCTTAGTTTTAGCCTGCAAAAAGATAGACGGGGTAGTCTCAAAAATAAAAATATAAACAAAGCTCATCGCTTTTTAAATTTTGAAGAACAATGTTAGCATTGGAAAAATGAGTTGTTGTTCAGAGTATTAAAATTTTCGACTCTTTGTTACGGTTTCGGTAAATTTATTCTTTACGAATCGCAGTGTTGATGAATGATGAATATCTATGGCGATGCCGAGCTTTCGATTCGTAAAACAATAATATCATGTTCCCGAGACCTTGGATTGCAGTTGACCGTCGGGAATAAGCGTGCTCACTGTAAAGACAGAGTGAGAAACTGCTCCTCCTAAGGTTTAAAATTTTTTTCTTCCAAATTTAATATAGTATACAAATTGCAAATATTAAGCAATCTTTTATCTTGAATCATGACTGACATTAATAAATTATTTTTAGAAATACAATAATATTTGACTAAAAATACTGTTTCTATGCGCCTAGATGAATGGCTATGCGGTTTATCGAGCTAACAATTATTCGTATGTCGTAATATTATCAATACTATAAATAAAAAGACATTAATACACTAAAATATAAAATAATAATAATTTAAAAATAATTCAAATAAAATGTAAGTTGGTGTTTATATCGAAAACGAAAGAATTAAAATACCAATAATCGTAATTTATTACTGATTTTAACTAAAAAAAAATTATCTATATAATTATAACTTATAATTTATAAGTCCTAAATACACATAGACGCGTAAATTAACGTCTTAACGTTTACACGTTGCAGGCGAAATACAGTGTCAGGGTAGAGATGCCACTGTAGCGAGACTACAGACGCCACTGCCAAGAGCGCGCGCCATACCTGTAGCAGCTGCCAATGGAGGTCCTACGTCAAACGCTATTAGCCGACCTTCCAAACAGCAGCAGCAGGACGCCATCTCCAAACAAACCACGCCGACTCCACCGGTCTCTGTCAAAGAGCTCTTTAACTCTTCGTCGTGCGTTGAACCTCCGTTCACGTGCCCTCATCCGAGGATCCAGTTTTACTTGTACACCAGGTAGTACCTATATCTACATAATAATAATATAGAGATTGTAACAATGAAGAACATGATAAATGTAATTAACTGACAAAATATAGCCAGGTCCTAGGGAAAAAAATAAAAATTATTGATAGACAGTAGACACAATAGGTAGGTATATAACATACTGAGTAACTAATAATTACATAATATTTAATTAGTTCTTTCTTGCTTTGTTTATATGCACTATATTTTTATATTCAAATTCGATGGATAACAGTATTTTTCTTTCGATATTTTCTATTTTTCTAATACTCATAGAACGTTATTAAAATATAACGATTATATTAATAATAATAAAATGTAATTATAAAATAATATCGTATTCTTTTGTTTTATAGCCAATATTGAATATTCAATTAAACTCTAATGAACTTTTTTTTTATCTATTTAATAATAGGTAAAATAAAAACTATCTAATAACCTGCAATAACTAGACAGCATTTTATTACACATGATTTACCCGCTTGAGAGGTATCCTCGCACGATAATTATTTTCAACTGATATTACGCAATTGAAAACTTTATAAATGTTGAGAATAAAATATTAAATTACGAAAGTACAATAATATTTATTTTTTAATTAATTAATAATGTCACCTAAGAATTGATTAGATTTCTTAAAAAAAGAAGCCGCTGGTAGATTAAATTTAAATTACACATTTATTATAACGTCTGTTATTATCGTCGATCTGTCTATCACTGATTTCTTTTTAAAAAAAATCATCTCATTTACCTTCATTAACTATTCAAAACATGTTTTAATTATGGTCGTATATTATACTTTATTATGGAAGAAATCAGTTGTACCTATCTTATACATTATATACCTCTCATTCTACACGTTTCCTGTAAACTCATTTTAATTCACGAAATATCAAATAAATATTGTTTAAAAAATGTTTTAAGGATTTTAACTTGGATTTTATTATGATAGTCGTAAGATGATGCCTGTAATGTATATAGCGCAACCGCGTAGGACGTAGGTATTACGGTAATGCTATACTTTCTCTCGTTTAGTGGCTTTCGTTTACGCCGAAATAACCATAAATACTAACCACTTGTTGTTTCAGACTCACGCAGAATAATCCCGACTTACTGGACGTGACCGATCCGGAATCGCTGTATACGTCACATTTCAACCCCAAACACCCTGTTAAGATTATCATACACGGTTTCCAAGGCGGGCGAAACTTGTCACCTAGTACAGATCTCCGAAACGGCAAGTACTTACATTACTACAATGCAGATATTATAAAATATTCAATTGATGATTAAAATTACTAGAGAAATAACATATTTAAATCGATACATTTTAAAAAATAATTTACATCTGTTGAATTTGTCAATACTTATTATGAATTGAGATATTAATGCTAAAAATTAAATTTAAATCGATTCGACTATGAATACGAAAACTAATTAGTAAAATTAATTATAATACTTTCCATGGTTCATTTTTTTTTTTTTTGCTTTATTTTTAACAACTAATAAACTATAAAGCTATAAGGAGAAATTCAATAAATATATAAATTAAATGGAATTTATAAATTTAAAACTGAGATATTATACAGAGTAATTCAACTAAGTTATTTTCCTCATGTAATTCATTTGTTAAAATTTCTATTTTTGGAATTTTTAGGTATACCTAAAAGAATCATATTCTAAAATAATTATTTTCATTTTCTATTCAACGGATTAACCTGTGTTAACAATAAACATGTTTTTTTATTAAAATCTTCCTTCGTTTACTATACCTATATTGTTAATCAAATTATTGTTTTTTAAATTTTTAGTGAATCTAAATCGAAATTCGAACATTAATTATTAAACTTTATGTAGGTATTAACATTACCGTCCAGTATAATAAATTAAAACGTATGATAGTGGTTATAACTTTTTTTTAATTATTATATTAATAATTAATAAATAAGCATTTTATATTTGTAAACATTGTTTAAGTATAATAATTAATACTATATAATGGATATTACGTCTATTTTATACTTGAAGTAAAATCATTATTATAAATTATTATTCTTAGTTTAATAATTAACTGAGAACTAATCTAACAATTTGATTTAGATGTATAAATATTTTTAAAAAATCAGCTGCCTAACAATTTACAATGAAAAAAATGGTATTTTGTTTTCACCGTATCACAAAAATCAGAACATTAATAAATTAAACATACCATCAAATTATAAAAGTAGAGTGAGCATATGCTTAATATACATAAACACCGAAAAATCTTTATACACATTTTAATAATATGTTGATCACGACATCACGTGTATTTTTAGTTTGCTTATTTGTTTTTTTAACATTTTTATATTTATATGTTCTGTAGCTTATTTCACTCGAGGAAACTACAATATAATCATAGTGGACTATTCAAGTTTGGCGCAAATACCTTGTCTGAACCAAGTAGAATGGGCACCAAGATTCTGTGGCATGTGCATCGCTCAACTGGCTAACTACTTAGCCGACCATCCTCGAGGAGTTCCACCTGACAAGCTACACATGATGGGGTAATATTCGTCATAACTTATATAGTCATACAGAGTGTGAATCATCAACCAAGTTTTACCATTTTTTCTGTATTGTCACGGTTATACGTGGAAAAATACGGTGAATTTAGGAAAATCGGTCTCCGCAAGTAAACAACGTATGTGGACAATTATTAGCCCCATCTTAATTTTATAACCGATCAAAATTCGTATATCCTATTTAAAAATTTATCTCAACTGTTAAGTTAAATACACCGTGTCTGTTGCCGAAACTATATGTAATAACTTAATTTACATTTTTTTTAAATGTATTATTTTGTAAAAATTTTTTTTTATTATGTGTATGACAAAGAAAAAAATTGGCTGGGGACCAGTTGTTCACATACCTATACTGTGTTATTTCGTGGAGACTAATTGTACGTTTACCAAACACGGTGATAGCCTTGCGCCCTGTATCAGTGGTGGTTTTATAGAGAGAAGAGAGAGGAAATTAGTGAGTCACCCCCCTCCCTTGACCAGTATAAATATGTAAATACGTTGAATACGTTAACTCGTATGCCTAGTTATCATGGTCATCCACAAACCATAAAACCTTTATTATTTTTACATATAACAATTATTGCATATATTATATTACTATATTAGATAACATAAAGGTATAGTATGTATAATATAGGTAACAAGGTAACAGGAAACACGTCATAAAATCATACTTCTCTTGTACATATCAATAGAAAATTAAGAGAAAAATGTATGTATTTTCGGCCCGCAATTTCAGCGTCTGTATATTTTTTTTGTCGCTCAAACGAATATAATAATTGGAATGTGTGCGAATAAAAGTGGTATAAAAAGGGAAACAAGTCTAACTATTCAATCTTACTAAAAATATACCATATACTATTAGTTTATTACACTCAATATTGTACTATAATTTATAATTGTCGCATAGATTTAATTATACTTAGGACTAATAATACTCGAGTCATACTAATTAAAAACAACACTTTTTTTAAAAATAAAGTATTTTTGCTATATTATTATCATTTTTGAACTTCTTACTTTTTTAATAATATGTGACAATTTTGGTAAGTACATTTTTAATTTATACTTTAATATAGAATATTTTTCTGAGTATTTTAAAAATATAATATGGAAAGAATAGATAATTAGTTATAAACATAAAAAAATGTTTTATGTTTACGGAGTAGTGGCTCGACATACTTTAAAAACTATTTTAACTAATTAAATACGCGTTAAAAATTACAAGAAATATTCAACACTGGAGTGGGGAAATAAAAATACATGTTCTCATCAAAATAAAACTAATAAATCATAACGATAAAAAAGTGAAAATAAAAGTTTTCTTCAAAACCGTTATTTTTAATACTTACAAATTATGTAAAAAAATAGCTTTAGAAATAATGAATGACTTATATTATATCATCTTATGTATGGTTTGTTTCGTTTTCTACAGCTAATTAAAGATGCGAAATAATACAACATTTGTTTTTAATTTAATTGTAAAAACTACGTCAAATATCATTTGTTAACGAGATAATAGTAGAAATATAGTCGAAATCCACAGTTATTCCCTTTCACCAGTAGGTGTACTAGTACTATGTAAAATAATGTGTTGTGTTCAAAAACCAAAACAGATTTAAAAATGCGATTGCTCCTGTTGTTGTATTTCTACAAAATAAAAATAAAAAAATATATTTTTAAATCAAATTGACATACATTGAACAATAACAAATTATTGTATTAAAATGTATACATCTATAAAGTGCACTTTGTTTAAATATATATACACCTAATCAGTCGTAAACTATTTTTAATTTTTTAGAAATTTCTTCATAAATATGCGTGTAATAACATAAATAATTTTGAAACAGCAAACCATAATAACATTTCTATTTTCTACAATGGTGTCAAAATTTTTTTACAAAATGTACGTAATAATAAAATTGATCAAATTTACAGTGGCCGTAGCATTTTTTTCGGGGGGGGGGGCTTAATTTTTGATGGCCAACTATGACAATAAATTAAGTTTGCACTGTATTTCTGACAATATAATTAATATAATTAAACATATTATCAAATCAAGATTAATTAAGTGTGATAAGAGCAGCGTTGCTTTATCACCATAAACGGTAATTAAATTAATAAAATTATTATCGTTTGACATTTCGTGGGGGAACTTGAAATCGGAAGCCCCCCTGGCTACGGCACTGTGTACGAATTTATTTTTAGCCCTGATAATTACTATAATAATAAGCAAAACGATAGGTATTTTTGTTAAATCAATTTCCTGTCGAGTCATATTATTGTTTACAAATCTAGTTATTACATAAGCTCATTGTCATATAATGACCATAATTTAGGCAATGTACTCGTATATATAGTAACACAATATTCTTTCAATTATTATTTAAGCACTGCTAAAACTCTAAAAGCTATTTTCAAATTAGATAAAACTTTCAAAGATCACAATGCCTGTAAGCGTACCTATAAAACTACAGCAGAACCATACATATTTTAAAGATTCCAATAAATTAAGTGAGTAGACAATTCAGCTGGTGATGTCGTACAAAGCTTCATTTCAGGTGTATTTTTACACTTGTCTACGACATGCTGTGCTGCGATTTGTTTCGAAATAAACAATTATTATCATTACACGTTTATCCCGTATGAAAACAGGTTTCATATTAAGAATCTCAGTCAAATTAATTTTAAAGTATGTATTAGTAATACAGTATTGCTAATAGAAACGCGACCTTTCTCTAGATTCAGTTTTAGTACCTAACTATAAGGCATAAATCCATTACACTCAATACATAACTTACCATGTTTATTATTTATTTGTAATACAATAAATGTATAATATAAATACAGTAAGATATAAGAACATTTCATACGATGACGCGTGTCGTGAATGGATTTAATTATAATCTTAAACCCGAGAATTTCACAAATAATTTATACAGAATGAATCAAAAGTTATAATCAACAGTCATAATAATATAATTTTTTTTAGGGGTTTTAGGGGTACAATTGAGAAATTTGTTTCCATTACACTTTTTTTTTTATTAACATATATCTAATTATAATAACACACAATATTATAAATTATTATTTATGACTTAGTAAAATAAAAACAAGTAAAATTTAAATTTTTAATTAGTAAGTGTAGTATAATAAATAAGTACTTCATTGCGTTAAAGGTATGGTGATTGTTCTAAAGGTAAAATTTGATTTTTTCGAAAAGTTTAAAATGTTTCCTTTCTGCAATAATTATTAATTATAAATCATTATTTTTTTAAATTTTAAATTTAATATCATAGGCTTAACGAACATATAGTTAGCAATAGGCCAACATTGTATTGTGTAAAGGTATATTATAGTATACTTATATAATGTCTTTTCAAACAATATTGTTATTTTGTAATGATAAAAATAATGTAAAAATATTCTTACATTTCGAAACAATGAGTGTTTATTATAAAAGTTTCACGAGACTGTACAAAACAAAACCGAAATTTAAAACAATAAAAACTATTAATACAATAATACGTGCTTATTTGAGACGACGATTAAAATTATTACTAAAGTTAAGTTAGGTTTGGTGAATGATATTTTATAAAATATTTAAATATGTTCGTGTCATATATTATATGCACCATAGGTACAGCGTAGGAGCTCATATCGCAGGCCTGGCGTCCAATTTTATCAATTCAGGAAAAATTGGCCGGATCACCGGCTTAGACCCGACGATCATATTCTACATGAGCAACAACCGGTCCAGGGACCTCGATCCCACAGACGCACATTTTGTCGATATCATACACACAGCGGCAGGCATCCTAGGCCAGTGGGGCCCCAGCGGACACGCCGATTTCTACGTAAACGGCGGTACTTCACAGCCCGGCTGCGCCAGCGATAGTATCATACGTAAGTACAAATAACAGTACCTATATGTTGAAACTTTAAAAACACCACAAGTTTATTAAAAGTATAGTGTGTCTTAATCCCAATCTTGTTAAATGGTTGAATACTTGTATTTAAATACTTTTTTGGTATTTCAAATATTTTTAAAATACGTTTAGGTTTGGAAAATTTATTTTAAATATTTTTCATTGTTTATTTATGACATTATACTAAATACTTTTTTTTCGTTTTACAGTATTATTACAATTGCCAACAATTTAATATATTACTATTTAAAATTTTATTTCTAAAATAATATCTATTATCTATACCTATTTTATAATGTTTCTATTAATTTATTACAAGATTTTATCAAATGATCTGATATATTGGCTCCAAATCTAAAATTCTTGAAATTTATTTAATATGAAAAAAATTATTAACTATTTATTTTTAATTATTTATAAAATATTTATGTTAAAGTATCTACTTGTGATTAACATTAAAATATTAAAATATTAAATTTATTGAACTAACTAAAAAAAAAATATTTGTAAAGTATTTTGTAAACTTAAACTTAAAAAATATAAATATTTATACTCAAATATACAATTGAAAAAAGTATTCGAATACATATTTCAAATACAAATAATACCAAGTATTTAAATATGTATTCTGAATATACTTGACAAGTATTTTTGATAATACTACTATTCGTTGTAAAAATATGCAATACATAAATTATATATTGATTTTTCTTTTAGTTTTCTTAGAGATATAATTAAAATTACCCACTACACATGGTGATTCACTTAGCATACTCATCCAGCCATCCACATTTTTTCCTTTAGTAATGAACTTATGTATTTATTCAAATTCTTGACATTTTTTATGCTTCAATTGAGGAAACCCTCCCCTCCTTCTTGATGCTATATTGTAATTTTTTTAATGGATTATTTTTTCAAAATGTTGATGTACCTAATTTAAAATTCCAACAAGTTATTTTTCAGTTATTACAATATTAAATTAAACATTTTCTGAAACTTCGGTGATAGATTCTAATAAAAGTAATTTTTGCTATAATTAGTTCTATATATTGAACATTGTGAACATACCTCAACTTTTAAAACTAGTCCTCGGCTATGCAGTTAAATAAGTAATAAATTAACTTGTCCAGCCTTGTCGAAGCGGATACAATATTCAAGTAACTTATTGATCATTGTCGTCCTTTTCCGACGTTTCCGCTATGCATAATATTAGACTATATGCACTTGTCCAACACATAGTTATTAGTTATTACTTATTACCATAATGCTTATTTAATGAATAATTATTGGAATTCATCGAAATAATAATCGAATAATTATTCACGTGGATGTTATGTTAAATATTGATTTGATAATGACTTAAATTCATAAAGTCAATAGATACAGTTTTAATTTGAAGTAAAATTCAATATATCACAATATACTACTATTAATAATTACTATACTTGGAATTTATTTCTAATCGAATAAAAACCTAATAGTTGTTATTATAATCATTAAACATAGTATATATTTATTTCTAAACACGTTTATTTCCTGTTTATGATTTATTAAAAATATTTATTTTTTAATTTTTAAAATTATACAGTTTAATGACCATAGTCCATAATAACTAATAAAAAAATTATATGAAATAATTAATAATTAAAATTATCATTAAATGACCCTATTTACACTTGTTACGATGTGGTGCATAATGTGCATATTATACTCTTTTACATAAAATGAAAATTATTACAACAATTATTTTTTTACGTAATAATGTATTATTATCAGAGGTGTTCCCAATATTTTTTTTGAGAGTATACTAAGACTCTAGTCAAGGTGAAGATCCATGATTTAAACAAGGGAGGGTAGAATGATACAAATAGAACCTTTTTTTAAGTATTTAAAAATACTCATAAATCTTTTTAAAATAAAAGTAATAAACATGAATATTTAATAATATACAAATATTTTTACTGTGGTCTATAATTATAAAGGATGTGTTAAAAATATGAAAAAAAAAATCAAACTTTTAAAAAAAGCTTGAAATTACCTTTATAAGTCAATAAAATATGAAAATATACAAATACTAAAAAATTTAATTAAATAAATTGTTAAAAAATAATTTCTGCATCTTATTTTCGTCGTCTATTTCTTTTCTTTCTTTACCTCTAGGAGTGGAAACGGCAGAACGGTGATCTCTTAACCAAATTTTAATATAAGGTCTAGGATTAAAATCTGCAATTGAAGGGCCATTGATAGAGATGAACATCAAATCTGACACATTTTCAATGTTTAAGCTAGTCCTTAAATCAGTTATTGTCAAATTCATATCGGAAAACCCTCGTTCACAATCAGCTGTTGAAGTTGGGAGTATATTTAATGCTTTCATGAAACTAGAAAAAACATTTCTTGAACGGAAGTCAACTACACTTTCAAATTCAGAAAAACCTAATGTCCGTGATACTCTTTTAACTTCATCTTCTCCCTTTGCATCATTAATTGCTACTTTGAACACTTCATCAATTACCTATAAAATAAAAGACGATTTATTAAATATTCATTTATTCTGTTTAAATAATCAAAATATTGAAATAAATTATCAAAATAATAGTTTTTTTCTTTACCTGAATGTCTTCTAGCATTGTTTTATTTTTTGAGTCATCAAATAAGCGTTGACGCATTCTGTCTACTAAATTTTGCAAAAATTGTAACCTGTTAATCCCTCCTGATTTTGTCATTGTAATATTGACACCTTTGTTAATTCCTTTCTGAATAGCTTCTATAATTTCCTTTTCTTTTTCCCCAGGTTCAGCTTTCAGACTTTCTAAAATTCTAATCGTTCTATTTATCTCCGACTGGGCACGCATTAGAGTTGTTTTTCTGGACTGTAATATACAAGATAACATTGCAAGCTCAGAAAGAACATCGTAAAAAAGTCCAAGTTCCTCCAAAAAAGAAGAGGATTCTAATTTTTTTTTTATGCCATTTGATGTCACATCATGTGTTTTACTAACATGTAAATATATTCCCGGATAATTATTCCATATGGCTTTTATAGTTCGAAAACTGCTTGCAGACCAGCGTACATTCAAAACACGACCTATTTTTTTCATTTCAATGCCTACTTCAACACAAGATTTATCTAAACCCATTGAATTTTTAGGACTTTGATGATAGTAAGCGTAGAGTTTGTCCATTAGACTTTGGAAACGAGAGACTCCAGTACAATCTTTTATTACGTCATGTACTGAGAGTTCGAGGCGATGACATAAACAATGCCAGGTAAATAGATTCGGAATTTTTTCGCGTAGTTTAGTAGCAACTCCAGCTTTCTTACCCGTCATTACACTTGCTCCGTCACTGGCAAAAGCAATCCAGTTGTTTAATGCAAACGATGTTGATATCCCATTACATTCTAAACTTAACCAAATAGATTTTTCGATAGTTTCAGCATCTTGTCTATCTAAGTCAATCAGGTCTAAGAATGCTACAACCGGCGATTCTACGTCAAAATATGATGAAATATACAAAATTAGTGTACATTTGGTACTCAGCGTTGTTGATTCGTCAATCATTATGGTAAATTTCGAATTCGACTGTATAAGGCGTAAAATAAGTCGTTTGCGCATCTCCTTTGCAATGACGTTTACCATTCGAGTGGCAGTTATTCTGCTATGTAAGGAAGATCCCATGTCCAATCCATTGATTTGTTGTAATTGAACAAGTTCTTCAAACTGTTTAAAGGGACGGTGATTTTTTGCCAAGCAATATACAGTTCTAAAAAGTCGCGTATTGGAATCAATCTCTACTTCAGATATACGTTCGAACATTTTATCTAATACTTTGTCTGAGCTTTTTTTCAATATGTTTTCAGCTAACACATGAGCTTTGCTTTCTGAATGTTGTTTAATTTTATTTCTTAATGAAGCCAGTTGATTTGTACGATTACACCCAGCAGCTATGATTTCAAAGCCTACCCACTCAGAAGAAATTCGAACTTTGCTATCGATGTTAGATTTTTGAAAATTGATACTATTTTTAGCTTGAATGCAATTATTACATCCTAGTTTCCCATTTTTGCTACTTAACCATGAGTTTTTCTTTTGAAACTCTATTACCTGTTCTTTTGTCCATAATGCAGGCCAAATTTTGGAAGTATCCCATACATCTTGTATTTGATTATCGATTTGACTATCACTAACAAAATTATCTTCATTGGGCATCACTAGCTCGTGTGAACTAGTAGCACAAATGGCAGTATTAGTCGCATTTTTAGGTTTTTTTTCTCGGGGCATAAAAAAACTATCAAGTGTTCCGCTTTCACGTTTAAAATTCGAACTCATATTTTGATAAAAATTTAAATAACACTTTATACAGTAAAACAGATTAGGATAGTTAATTAAACTCAATTAAATAAATTAATAAAACTGCTCAAATAAAATGAATACGTTAGTAAATAATAATTAATAAAAGAATTAAGAACTTATTCACGGTAAACACAAACGGTAGATCACACAACGCACAATCGATTTATAAAAATAATAAAATGTTACAAGTCGGCGGTAACGGATGTACTGATTAAATTAATCGTGTTCAGAGTCAGACGCATTTCCATCATCTAACGCGATAGTTCGTTTCTTGTTTTCTGAGAATCTAATAATAGTTGTAAGATATAAGTGTCATATTTCCGTTATCAGCGTCATAAATAATAATTGACTTTCGTAGCATTTTCTGAGTAACCAAAACCAGTTTTTTTTTGTATATAATTTGAGAGTATACGCAGTATACCCATATTTCTGACAAAATATCTTGAGAGTATACGGCGTATATGTAGTATACCCTATGGGAACACCCCTGATTATTATGCGTATACTGATAATAAGGAGTTGTGCGTTTTACAGAGACGCTATCGTGTGACCACACCAAAGTTACGCCGTACTTCATCGAATCGATCAATTCTAACATCGGATTCTGGTCAATACCGTGTGCCAACCGGTTTTATTTTAATTTAGGCCTTTGCAATCCGCCAGAGTCAGAGTACGTTTTGATGGGCGAACACGTGACACACAAGTAAGCTGGGTTTAAAACAAATTTTAAAAGTAAAACACTCGCGTTTTCTTAAAAATTTTAATAACGCTTTTGACCTAGCTCGCTAACTATACAGAACTACATTTTTTAAATAAAAAATATTATATTTATTATTTTTACCGTTATCACTTTTTATTTTTTTTAAGGGCAGCATACACTTTTAAAGTCATAACTAGTGGCGTACCCGGGAATTTTCGATGCCGGGGAGATATATGTTATAAGAAAAGACCAGATTTAATTGCATTAAAAATACACAAAAATTTTATAATTATACCAAAAAATACATAAAAATTGCATAATAAATTGCACTATAACAATGTAAAAGTCATATAAAAAACTTTAAATTCTTAATTATAATTAAATTAATAATAAAAAAAAAATAGATGAATATATTACTTTTTTGGATTAAAATTGATAATTAAATATATTTCCAAATTATTTTTCATCAAAATTAAATCTTTTAATCACTTAAAAAACATGTTTGTACAAAGAAAAAATACGTTCTACTTCTACACTAATTATCGATGCATGTTTAAAAAAATTCAATAAGTTAGGCGTTATATCTAAATAAACATTTGCTTTACCTGATATGACTTTATAGTAAGATTTAATAGTTTTATATCCTTTATTTTTTTCAATTATATACCTTCATAAATTTATTTTTAGTTTTTTTTCCATTTAGACCAGAAATATTTTGTCAAAATAACGTCAATTTTTCTAAACATATTCATACTTTTAAATAGCTCACTATTCGATTCTTGCAAGTTTGTAAGATTAAAATGGATAAATCAGATAAGTGTAATTTTATGAATGATATTATTTATTAACCACAATTGACTGTATTATTTTGTACAAGCCGTTTCCACTCTGGTTAGCATTGTCTTTTAAACTTTTAATCACAATTAAACAATTTTTAAAATTATTTTTATGGAAAAATGCAGCATTTAATTATGTTTTCCTTTTCCACCTTATAATAATAGATTCGGGAAGTAAAGGTATACCCAGCATTTAATCATAGTACTTTTAGGAAAGCTTTTTTTTCTAAAATAAACGAAATAAGTTATACATTATGTATTTAGATTTTATAAATACAATTAATTACCATTTCTAAATAATCTATTTATGTAATACTAAATTTAGTTTAGTTAAGTATTTTGTAGATTAAAACACATAGGACAGAATTTAAAAAAATCAAAAACCTTGGGAAATTATAAAAAACTGCATACAGAATTAAATAGACAGAGAATGAGAGAACATAAAGTATATATTATAGACTATATATTTAATCAAATGTAATTTATCTTAACTGCAAAAAAAGTTGCAATACAATTAAATCCGATCTTTAGTTATAAGTAATAATACATTTAGATTAATTTATTAAGGTGAACCAGACACAAATAAGGAGTTTTATGACTTATGAGTCAATAATTTATAAGCAATAACTTATTACTAATAATCAAGTCATTACTTTATAACAACTTTAATAACTAATAATTTGTTTTTTGAAAGTCAGCAGAAAATATTCAATTGGGGGATTTAAGTATATAACACCTAACCTCCCCCACACTGGACACACCACTGCAGATCATAACCCATAGGTATTCCAAAGCAAAACATTTTTTTGGGAATTTCAATCGGGTACGGGTAGCTATAGTTAATTAATTATATAGACATATGGTCTTTTGCTCTACTCTATAGAATACTTTTAAAATTATAACCTATAAAATTTTTAAATTTATAACTAGGGCTAGGATTTCTATGCAGTAAAAAATCGTAAAATATGCATAAGCATTTTTTTTTAAATATTAGTTAATATTATTACATGCTATTTTTAAATTTTTAAATGTGAACGATCGGCGATTAAATTGAAGATTTATATTGGCTGAAACTGTTTTCCACATCACATGATGTTATTGGAGCATATTTAAATGACGTAATTTATCCCGGATTTATAGTAATATTAACATCTTTTTCTTCTGTTTTATAATTTTATACATTTTTAGAAATGTTTTGAATCCCTTATTATTTTTTAATATTAAGTTCAATAAGTTCATTTTAGTTTAAATAGGTAGTATATTTACGATAATTCGAAAATTAAACCAATAATTATAGAAGTCTATTAAATAAATACCATTTAAAATTAACAAGATTCTCAACAATTTATACACATGCAATTAATAATTATTATACATTATGTTCAAAATATGCAAAAAAAAAATTTACTATTTAATCAAAAATAAGCCAAATTGTAGACATATCTAACAACCAATCAATTTGGACTTAAAGAAAAAAATGTAAATGCATAGAAATCCTTGCCCTATTTATAACTAATTAGCTATTTTTTTGAAATTCTCAAAAAAAATATTCTGCTTTAGAATGTGATGTTTTAAATATAATTATTGTCATTCTTAAAAGTAAAAACCTTGATACAATGGTCAATAATAATGAACAAAAATATCAAGAAATAACAAATTACATTTTCTAAAATATAATTCTACTTAATTGTGAAATTATGAAGAAAAATATTTCCAAAAACGCTAATACTTTTCAATAAAATGAGTTTTTATCTTTAAAACAATTACCTTTTATATGAGGTTAGGTATCTCATGTGTATATATATATATACTTACACTCAAACAGTTAAACGTCACAGCGAACGACCAATTTTTATTTTAACAACCGTATTCTTTAGTACGAATATTTTGATTTCACATATTATACTTATTAACTTTTTCCATACCTATATTTTCAATATTAATGTTCTTTTTTTTGTCCACAGAGCCCGTGGTATTTATTACTTGCACACGAACGCAAAAAAACCTTACGCCAAAGGCTTCCCCAAAAAGTGATCATCGCCAAACTGCAGCACGGATCGCAGCACCCGACAATACACAATACTCATACAAAAAAAAAGGCCTAGTCAAACAATATTTTATTATTATTGTTTTTTTCGCGATATGGACTGATACCATCATCGGATACTTTTAATGATAATTATATCGTATTGTATTGCGCGTGTGCGAAAACCTAATGTGTATATATTACTTCTGTATATTTTTTACGCGGACGGTGAATGTTACAAAATTATTGTGATCATAGATTATTGTATAGTCATTAGTCAGGTATATAGTTGTAGTAGGTACAATTAATTCGTATTAATTAAGTACATGTGGTATGTGCGTCTACTTTAGTAAAGATAAAATGAAAACGCTTTATATACATATGTATATCTGGAACGACACGTGTAGACGATAAATTGCAAAAAATAATAATGCCAATTTAGTTTAAAATAATATTAGTAAAAATTAGTTTTGTGGTAATTAAAATATGAAAATTATTATTACATGATGTATAGTCCCGAAAATTTATTGTGTCGCAGTAGTATGACATTTCCTATAATGACATCACAATCGTATTATATTTTATTGCCATGTAATATTATTATTGCAATTATTGAAAATAAAATGTTTATTGTAACGAGTCGTAAGTTGTAACCATTTTTGTTTTGTCTACACCTAATTTGATTTTATAATATATCTGCATGCTTGTGTAATATGTTTATATTATGTGATCAATAATCGGACAGGTAAATATTTTATCGTTACACACTTGTCCAGGGAGACGTACACAGGGGGGTGTTTTGAGTGTTCAAACACCCCCCGGAATACTTTGGTTTTTGCATAGTTATTTATTTATTCAATTTTAATGTTAATTTTGTAAAATCAATGTTTGTATTAAAAAAACGTATTTTAAGTATACCTAATTTTCATAAATTTTTTTTGTATATTTATTAAAAAAAGGTTTTACTTTTCAATAACACCTCCCAAAACTTTTTTGTGTACGTCCCCGCACTTGTCACTTACACTTAATAGTTAGACGATCATTTGACTATCATGTACTAAGAAGAAACTGATCCAAAAATAATGAAGAAATAGATTAATTTAATAAGACTAAGATTTTATTCCTACAAGTTGCTGTTGATGTATAATATATAGTATATCGTCTTATAAAATGTTTGATTTTTTCCACAAATCCACACATATAAGATATAAGTATATAACACTATAATCACGAGTCCGGATTTTAAAGTCAGATACCTATATTGGGTAATATCTAGTAACGTTACGCATAGTTACTTTTTCGAGTAACGAGTAACGTTAAGGTAACTTTTTTATTTATTTATTGATGTACCTCAAGTACCTAATGCAAGAGTAGGTAACTAGTTGTCCTAGGTAAGACCCCCACAAGGGGGGCTGATGAACCTTGTGTACAGGGGCACGGCTATTTTAAGGGCCCGTGGGCCCATTGAAATTTATTTGTAATTTTTATAAAGTTTTATAAGGGGCCCCATATTATATGTGGGGATTCTAGTCCTAGGTCTATATTAATTAGTCAAGTTTTATATTCTCATAAATCATTTAACAAAAAAAAAAAAATTATAAATATTTTTCGTTTAATTATACAGTTAAATATTTTTTCAAGAATATCAAATATTTATTTTTATGCGATAAAAGTTGTTTATAGTCTATTTTTATATTTTAAATAGTAGTCAATAAGAAGATTTGTTTAATACCTACTGGTTTATCATTTTAAATATTCAATATTTTGATTTTTGATTCATAGATATAAAAAACACAAGTTATTATAAGATTTATTATTTATGTAGGTAGTTTATAATTTAAATCTGTTGTTTTATCTTTTATCACAGAATAGGTTTCATTATGGAATAAACATTGATCGATTTGATCATATTATTAAGTTGTTTTTAATTGTACCTATTTGTTATATTTAACTGTTTTCTGTTTACTTTTACTGTTATGTTTTTATTATAGTGACATACCTAGTACCTATATTAGTATGCAAGGTTCATGTCTGTAGTCTGTACTGCTACATCTTATTTTGGTAATTGTCCAGTCTAATGTCTGTAATGTTTATTCAAAGACCACAGTAAAATATTTTAGTCTCTAATGTTCTTAATATAATTAATTATCTATACAATTTGAAATTATACAACATAAATATCAACAAATCACCTATAAAAGTGTACCTACTAAATATTTTTAATTTTTTTCTCAATATAGTGTAACATAATATTATAATATTATTTTGTGCACTCTACATACCCAGGTATACGGTCTGCAAATCAATACATCAATCAAACCTGTGCTCGAAGAACTGTCCTTATTAGTCATTGTTCATGAATATTCAGTGGCATAAAGGTATTTTATTATTAAAATTGTGTTCTGAATTATTGAATTACATTGAATGAATGGGTAAGTCTTAATTTTTAACATTTTAGGTACTTACCTACATCAATTGGACCTATTAATATCACTAATTTAAAGTAAACTACCTACCTACATTAAATCTATATGATAATACATGTAGATTGAATTCAGTTTTACCTAGTGTGTACTTTATTTACATTACATAATAATATGCAACAATCATCTATCTAAACAATAATGTTATTGTAATACCTATTATTATCCAAAAAATTTTGTTATTTATTATAGGTAAATTTTTGACCAATGTTTGGTGTTAATGTATAAATTGCATAAATAGCTAAAAGTTTTAAACAATTGATAAGAGTCACAACATTCTTGCCCAATTCTTATAATAGTCAAGAGATTGACTTAAAGCAATCAAGTAGGTACTAATAAAAATTATGTTAATCGCAAAAAAATATTAAAATGAAATACGAATAGAAATATTAGAAACATAGTACTAAAGTACCATGTTTTATATAGAATGAATATTTTTACTAAAATAACTTAATTTATGATTTGTGTGCAACTTTTATTTCAAATTTGTATTTTTTTAATTGTTGATAATCAATTCGATGGTACCCAAGCTTATATTCAAGAATTTATAAGTTGTAACAATAAATTAATAAGTACCATAAATGTATGCATTACATTCTGTTTGCTTTTAATAATTAACAATGCAAGTAAATTATCAATTACTCATTGTTTATTCAAAGTTACTCATTTCTTAGCAGTTTTATATTTATAGGAAATATTATTCTGGTCTTTAAACTTACATTTAGTATTCACACAATAAATATGTAAAAAGAATACACCATTTTTATAATATTTTCATAAAAGAGATGGATGCACAGAGTTTATCGTGTGAACACAATGAAATGCTAGTTACAAAATCCAATGGATGTGATCCAACAAACTATAAAAATAAATCTCACTTGATTAAATTATTTGAAGTCCTTCAATCTTTACACAAGTATGTCGTGAGAAATGTTTATTGCTAACAAAATAAAGATTTGTAATACATTTTTGTTTTAGAAATGGTGTTTTATGTGAAATAAAATTACAAGCAAGTGATGGTAAAGTAGTAGTTGGGCATAAAATTATTTTAGTTTCTGCAAGTCCATATTTCCATTCAATTTTTACTAGCTTAGATGAAAGCAGTAAATGTATTGTCAATGTAAAAGAGTTAGATTTCACAGTTCTACAACTTTTGGTAGATTATATTTATACTGGAGAAATCAAAATCACTGAACAAAATGTACAGGTATACATAAATATTTGATTTATTATTAACTTGAACATCAATTGGCAATTACACAAATGTAGTAATATATCTGCATAATATAGAATTTTTCCGTTATTATTTTATATTAAAGTATAATTATCAGGGATGAAATGACAAATAATATTATCCATTAATATTACTTAAGTTGATTAAAAGATACTAAGTAAAAATTAGTTTTAAATTTTAACAATTTCAATATAAATAAAGTTTGATTTACTAGTTTGTCTTTACATATTTTAACACTTTTTTCTTAAATTTTTAAAAATATTTAATAAATTATGTAAATTCCAATAATAGGGAAATAAAAAAATATTCTCATGTCTTATAGAATTTTGATAAATTACTGCACCTATTTCTGTTAAAATTATTTAATTACATTTTTGTTAATTTCTCAAGGTTTTGTTACCAGCTTCAAATCTCTTACAGTTAGAGTTTGTAAAAGATGCAAGTGTCAAAATTTTACAAAAACAACTAAATCCTATGAATTGCCTTGGTATCAGATCACTTGCTGATTTAAACAACTGTGTGGAATTATTGTCAAGTTCTATAGATTATACTAAACAACATTTTTTGTAGGATATATTTAATTTAATTTTCTAATTATGTCAGTAAATTGTATAAATTATAATTATTATTTGCAGAGAAGTGGTTAAATATGATGAGTTTCTATCTTTATCATCTGAAGAAGTGATTAAGTTAATTTCTTGTCATAATCTTATTATTCCATTTGAAGAAAAAGTAATATATCTAAAACTAATATTGTTGATATAAAATCATTTACTTATTTATAAATATGTAATTTAAACCTTTAGTTTTTAAATTTTTTTTTAAACACATTTCACACTAAATAAATTATATATATACATAAACAAGTTGATAATAATTATTTTTGTAATAAACTAATAGTTTTTAATAGATGGGTTAAATTTGATATAGAAATGAACAATCGTATAACATTAGGCTTCATTACTACGATCTTGTACATGGTTCTGATCTTTTATAGAAGAGAATTTTTAATAAATAATAATATTGATTTTAATTTTTTGTCTTTCAAAACTTGTTTTGAATTTTAAGCTAAACTATACAATATTGATGATAAATAGTATAATAAATAATTATGTGAATCTAGGCAAAAGAAAATTTGAGTCATAGATCGTATAAAACTACTTTTTGTTATATTTTAATTTAATTTATATTTTTTAGGTATTTGAATGTGTTATTAATTGGGTAAAACACAAATTAGGTTGTAGGTATGATAGCTTACCTAGATTAATTGAACATGTGCGTTTGCCTCTAATATCCTTAGAATACATAAAAAAAAAAGTTGTTGAGGAACCTCTTCTTAAAAATAGCCCTGAATGTATGTATTTTACAAATATTCCTTGTTTTAAATTTAATCTCATAATTTAATTTTAATATTTTTAGGTAAAGATTATGTAAATGAAGCTTTAAATTTTCATAAACTTAAGACACAACAGGTTATTACTATTCCACAAACAATTCGTAGTACACCTAGACTGTTTGGACATAAAGTATGATTCTGTTTCCAATATTTTATCTTTGCAATTTCTTTATCCGTTTAATTTTATCAGGTTGTTTTAGTGTTATGTTTTTCATCAACGATGAAAAAGTATTGCATAAACTGGTATGACCCAGTAACCAAAGAATGGCAAGTTCCACTTAAAATTAATAAAAGGTATTCTCCGTGTGCTCTTGCCTTATTAAAAGAACAATTTTTGATTGTGTTGGGTGATGAATGTGGATCAAAATCTGTTGAAATGCTCGATTTATCTTCAAACTTATACTGTTGGGTATCAATGGTAGACATGTTAGTTAGTCGAGAATCTTTAGGTGTTGGCGTAATTGACAATTGTTTATATGCTGTAAATATTATCTATCTATTACTTATTTTTATTATTATAGTCTATAAATAAATATTTATGTATTGTATTGTTAGGTTGGTGGATCTGATGAACTCAATATTTTAAATAGTGCAGAAGTTTTTGATGTCAATATTCAAGAATGGCAAATGATATCTAGTATGTCTACTATGAGAAGTGACATGGGTATTGAAGTACTCAATAATCTTTTATATGCGGTTAATAATTATTTATTTAATTTTAAATTTGTTATATTATATTATATAGGTACTATTTAAATTGTGTAGATAGGTGGTTATGATGGTTCATCGGCTTTGAAATCTGTTGAATGTTATGATCCCAGTATTGACACATGGACAACAATTCCTGAAATGTCTATACGTCGCTTTGGTCCTGGGGTAGGAGTCTTAAATGGTAAAATGTATGTTGTTGGTGGTCATAATGGACAAAAGTATCAAAAAAGTATTGAGACTTACCAACCAAGTACTGGTGTTTGGTCTTTTATTGCTGATATGCACTCACATCGATTCAATCCTGGTAACAATAGATATTATTTTTTTTTATAAAATATTCAGTTTAGATTATATTTTTAATATAGGTGTATTTACATTAAATGGTTTATTGTATGTTTTGGGTGGAAGTCACGAATTTGCTTATTTGGATTCTTTAGAAATATACAACCCAAAAATCAATACATGGTCCATTGAAACATTATCAAAAGGTGTTGGTGAAATTATTGACGGAATTGTTATTAATAGACAACCACTTTTTAGTACTAAGTAGCATATACAATGTATATTATACATTATGGTCTCATTCTTGGTATATATATGTTACATTGTAATAAAACAATAAATACATATTCATGTAAATTTAAGCAAAACATTTATTGAGATTTTCTGGTTGTTTGATTAAAATATTTTTATACAATTTAAAATTACTATTTGTATTTAAATCAAATAAAATACTACAATGCTATAATATTATATTTTAACCCATGTAACCTGAATATTTAATTTTTAATTCCTATAACCTTTCCAATTGATAAAATAAAATAAAATTTATTTTGTTAAGTTAAAATTATGTTCCATAATAATTATGTATTTTTGTTTTACTAAGGTGTTTTGTCTACTTACGTTTAATACTATAAGTAGTATTTTTTTAAATATAAATTAGACACCTCCACTACATACTAATTCTTAAAAATATAGAGGTTTAATCTATTTTCTCAGAATTGTATATCATAGAATCCATCTATAAAAAATTAAATTGTCAATTTACATCCTTAAACATTGATATATTCAGTAGGTAAGTGCTCAAAATGAAAATTCTAATGACAATCTTATCCTTGTGTACATTCCACAACAAAATAGGTTTTTGAATAATAATACTATATATTTTAATTCACTCAAAGTCTATTATAAATTTTGATTATTAATTTGTTATTGATTAATAATTACATAATTACAGTATTCATAAGAAATTAAAAACTTATAACCATTGCTATACAGTAACACAGTATACCTACTCAGTCAGAACCATGTATAGACTAAAATAGTGAACAACATGACAATTTATGAAAAAAATTTTAAAATACTATATAATTTTAGACTATTATTTTTTTTTTTTATATACATAATTTTTAATTTTTATTTACTCACGCAATAACTAATAGGTAGATCGTAGACACTGAGACTGGGGAGGGTACTTTTACCGAACTCCAATCGGTCAAGTGCTCAGTGCTCATGTATTAGTGTTTGACAAAAGCAACGATTCAGCTGAAGACTCAGAAGACTGAACGCAGTAACATGTTTATCGTAGTATAATTATTTTTATAAGTACCTATTTTAAGTTAAAATGTTGACAAAAATCACTAAAAATTGTAATGTTCCACAGTTGAAAGTTTTATAAAATATTTTATAGCTAAGGCGTGAAAATTGTATATAAAGTTTCTAATCAATAATAAGTATTTAATTCTGAAACGAAAATAACTAAAAAATATACAAGTATATTTTTTTTTTATAGACGGACATTATTATTTTGTTAATTCAAATTATTATTCGTTGAGCACATTAAACTTTTAGGTACATGCGTATATTATTATATTTAATACGCAGTACGCACAATGTTTTTATAAACGATTTTTTCGGCAAAAATGAATTACTTATCTACAATATTTTTAACAGCGAAATAAATTACTTTATCCAATAGCAATAACGAAAAAACGAAAATTTAAGTCCCGCCAATAAAAATTTGGCCCGTTGGCCGTTGACAGTATATCCTCATCTGTTCTATTACACGGTAGATTATACAGTCGTCGGACATACAAAAAAAATTAGTTCAACATCAACCGTAACTACATGTCAACTATAAGCACAACTAGGGGGGTGGGCTCAGCTCACCCAATTTTTTATGTTAGTGTCAATAATCAATACTAGTGATGTAGGGGCAAAGCCCCCACGGGTTGCTGATATCATTTTAGCCTACCCAGAAATAGAACTCTAGTTGCGCCCATGATGTCAACATAAAAATAATATAATTTATTAATTTTTAATATATTATATAAATTATATAAATAATAAATAAACTATCCTAACTATCCTCAGAATCAGAAGAAATATCCGATCTACACGTCTTATTTGCTCGGAATCGTCAATTCACAGAATTCTACTATGAAACTACTAAGAAGCAATGACCTCAGTAAATAAAATAATGATAATAATATTACTTAATATTTTATTACCAAGTGAAATAAATAGGTACATTTAAAATACGTGTAAGTAAAAATATTTAACTCTTCCCCCCCCCAAAAAAAAAAAAATAATAATTTAGACATGCCCCTGACTAGGTAACTAGGATACTTGTAACCAACTAATAATTATGCAGTAGCCACTAGCCAGAATGAGTCTAAACCTCTAAATTTTAAATTTTGTGCCCTAGAATTAAGAAGCTAATTCGGGTTATCTTGCTGATATTAACTAATTAACTATATAGTGTTGTTTTGTAATTGTAAACATACTAAGTAAATTATTTTCGTCTCAGATTTGTTTAATATATATATATATTATAAGGTAGCCTATTATAGGTAGGTATAAATAGTCATTTGGCATTTATAACAACAAAATATTCATAACCATTGACCGTGTATTTACTATTTTTAATTTCTTCATTAGTCTATACTCTATAATATATACTCTATTCTATTTATGTGTATATGGTCTGCAAATTTTCCAATAATTCATCACTACATTTCTTTTCTAAGTAGTGATACACATTACACTCCGCGCGCAAGACAATATTGTGTATCAACATTCAATGTACTGTGGGTATGTACCTACCTATCATTCAGTATTTAAATAAATTGTGTTTTGAATTTTATTGAATAAATAGTTTTTAAAATTTAATTTTATTATAGAAATATAATATGTTATAATAATATTTCTAATCAAATCCATTTGTAAGCCATTACTTCGTGTCCTGATATTATTAATTTGAAGTAAACTACAAATAGGTAGGTAAGAAAATACGTTTATATTGAAATTACACTACTTATATTTTATTTATTATAATATCATTAATATCATCATCTCTAAATATTATTATAAAAGTGATGTAACGTACATCATCTAATACAATAAAAATTCCTTGAAAATTGACAAATTATTTATACAAAATGATGATGATAATAATATAATAATTGTATATTTTAATATTTTAAAAACAGTTTATACTTATAAGTTAAAATATAAGATTTAAGAAATATGATCTTATTATAATACTATAATAGTTTTACATTTTTCTAAACTTCGATCAATAACAAATTAACTTAAAAACCAAGTTAAATATAAGTTCTTATTTAAATTATAAAGGAAGTTCTTCATAATATTATTATGATGAAAAAAGAGACTTGCTAAGTATGATATTTCTATCAGACTTACACTTATTTTTTTGTGTTGTGTCCAATTTTAACCCGATAATAGTAATAATTGAAAAATGAAATAAAAATATTAATAAGTTAAAAACCCTTGTGAGTTGTGGAACACTAAATCCTGTACAACCCAGTATGATGCATTTCTAGTAAATTCAGCACTGAATTCCATACATACACTATTCCTAAACAGCTTATTATGTAAGTATGGTATTCATTTTATTGGTCCTTACCCCTTGCAGAATTTAATTTAATAATTACACAATCAATAAATATAAAAAATCTACTTATTTTAAAAGGTGTGTGTCCTTATAAAAGATGAATGCCATACAAAATTCATCATGTAGTACTGATCAAAATCAATTTATGAAACCTGACATAAATGAATCAAAAAGTTATAGAAATTGCTCTCACACCATCAAAATGTTTGAAGTCCTACAATTATTACGCAAGTATGTTGGGAGGCCCTCTTAAATGCTAGTAGAATAAATATTCATGGCAAATTTTTGTTTTAGAAATGAAATTTTATGTGATATAAAATTACAAACAGACGATGGTACCGTATTATGTGCACATAAACTTGTTTTAGTATCTGTAAGTCCATATTTTCAGGCAATGTTTACATGTTTTAATGAAAGCAATAAAGATATTGTCAATATAAAATATCTGGATTCCACTGCTTTACAACTGTTATTGGATTATATTTATACGGGTGAAATCATGATAAGCAAAAAAAATGTCCAGGTATAAATAAAAATTGTATTTGTTACCTATAATATGTTTATTTGTTCCAATTAGTTACTTAGCTAAATGCATTTTTGTTAATTTCTCAAGGATTTGTTACCAGCTTCAAATCTCTTACAGTTAGAATTTGTAAGAGATGTATGTGTTGAATTCTTAATAAAACAACTGAATCCTTCAAATTGTCTCAGTATCAGAGCATTTGCTGAGTTACATGACTGTATGGAATTGTTGTCAAGTTGTGAAGCATATATAAAAAAACAGTTTTTGTAAGATATATTTTATTTAATTTTCTAATTATGTCATTAAAGTATATGAATGTATAATGAATTACGATAATTATTTTTAGAGAAGTGGTTAAATATGATGAGTTTTTATCTTTATCTTCTGAAGAACTAATTTATCTAATTTCGAGTAATGATCTTAATGTTGCATTTGAAGAAAAAGTAAGTTAACTAATTTTCATAAGTTTATGTACTATTTTATTGTGTTGGACTGAAGATTTATTTACTTACATATAAAATGTATAATATATAATCATTAATCATTATAACCCTAGTGTCTTTAAAAGAGTGTACATTTGAATAACATGTTCACAAATAAATTAAAATATGGTTGTCTCGTGTCTATATTATTGATAAACCCAAATAATTATTTTTATATCTGAATAATAAATAAGTTATTGACAGTTAAGTAGGTATATAAATAATATGGTTGTAAAAAACTTGACTTAGCCATGAAGGATTATTTTAATTTATAAGTATTAAATAACCCTCTATCAACTTCATAACATGTATGTTGTATGTGTAATGTTTATTTATCTCATAAAAAACTGAAAACTTAAAATTTTTATTTTAAGTTTACTAACAATAGTATATTATCAATTTAAAGCCAATAATACAATTTAGTAATCATTCAATATTCTTTTTACCGTATTTTTTGATTGGTATATAATAAATATATATGAATCTAAATAAACAAAGTTTCAACCACTAAATAATCTTATATAATTTGTTTTTGTTATATTTTAATTTGGTTATATTTATTTGTTGTAGGTATTTGAATGTGTTATTAATTGGGTAAAACACGAATTAGGTTGTAGGTATGATAGCTTACCTAGATTAATTGAACATGTGCGTTTGCCTCTAATATCCTTAGAATACATAAAAAAAGAAGTTGTTGAAGAACCTCTTCTTAAAAATAGTCCTGAATGTATGTATTTTACAAATATTCCTTGTTTTAAATTTAATCTCATAATTTAATTGTAATATTTTTAGGTAAAGATTATGTAAATGAAGCTTTAAATTTTCATAAACTTAAGACACAAGAAGTTATTATTATTCCACATTCAATTCGTAGTACACCTAGACTGTCTGGATATAAAGTATGATTTTGTTTTTATTATTTTATCTTTGCAATTATTTTATCCAATTACTCCCATCAGGTTATTCTTATGTTGAGTTTATCTCAAAGAACAATGAAGTGTAATGCAAACTGGTATGACCCTACAACTAACTTATGGCAGACTGCGGTTGGAGTGGGTGAATGCCATAGGCCAACTGGTCTGGCAATAGTAACAAGTCAATTTGTGTTTTCTTTGGGTAGTTTTTATATGTCTGATTCTCGATCTGTTGAAGTGCTTGATTTATTTTCATATTCACCCTGTTGGATGCCAATGGCTGACATGTTAGTTTGTCGATATAATTTAGGAGTTGGTGTTTTAAATAATTGTATATATGCTGTAAGTATTTGCTTTATATTACTTATTTCTTATTATAATTTATAAATAAAATTATCTATTATATTAATTGGTATATAGGTCGGTGGATCTAATGGTATTGGTAGTCTAAATAGTGCAGAGGTTTTTGATGTTAGTTTTAAAAAATGGCGAATGATATCTAATATGTCTACCAAGAGAAGTACTTTTAGTGTTGGTGTACTCGATAATTTAATATATGCAGTAAATAAATATTTTTATTAATTGTATATTAATTTTAAATTTATAATACATTTAATTTAATTGTGTAGGTAGGAGGTTATAGCGGATCAGAAATTTTAAAATCTGTTGAATGTTATGATCCAAATCTTGATACTTGGACATCAGTTGCAGAAATGTCAGTAGGTCGCTTTGGTACTAGTATTGGAGTCTTAGATGGTGTTATGTATGTTGTTGGTGGTAATAATGGATCAGGGCATCTTAAAAGTGTTGAGGCTTATAGACCAAGTACTGGAGTTTGGTCATTTATTGCTGATATGCACTTGTGCCGATTCAATCCTGGTGACTATAATAATTACTTCTCTGAAAACAATATTTGTAGAGATGGCCAACTAATCAAAAATTAAATTGTTTATATAGGAGTGTTTGCATTAAATGGTTTATTGTATGTTATTGGTGGAAAACGTGGATCTACTTATTTACATTCTGTAGAAATTTACAACCCTAACACCAATACCTGGACCATAGAAGCATTGACAAAAAATTTTTATCAAATCATTGGTGGAGTAGAGGTAGATAGGCTACCTCAGTTTAGAATTCATTAGCATAAATGACATCATTGTTTATTTATATACATATATTGTAACTGTATATACCTAATGATAAAAAGGTTATAACATTTTTACTATTTTTACTAGTTTTATCAATTTTTATTTTTTGTAATTGTATTCACACTTTTAAAATTTTAATTTGACCATTCACTTTTAAATAAAATAAATATTCTATATTAGATCATTCGCATAAAATATATGATTATGTTATTGAACATACCATGTTTTCAGCACAATATTCTGATCCCTAAATCAACTATATAATATATATATTTGATTCATAATCTAGAAATACATTTTGTTTATTTAAAAAATAGGTACTAAGGTTTGTTATATATGTAATACATTATGTATTATATGTATGAATATATTGCATATGAAGTGGTCCAATTAATTGTGCAACTTGAGCCACATTACTTATAAGCGAATAGGAATTATATGAACTTAATGTATTATATAAACTATATAGCCGGGGGTGGCAAACCTACTGCACGTGTGCCAATGATGATACGATGATTAAATTTCAATGGCATGTGAAAAAATTGAAACCCAAAGTAAAAATTAATTTTTTATACATTTTAGAATTTATTTTGAGCAAAAGTACTTGTACACCATATAGTATTACAATTTAAAATAATGATGGTTTAGTGTAACTATTTGCAAAAAAGTCAGGGATTGTATAGAATATAGGTACTTATAGAAAGGTCCTTTATACAATACTTATACATAATCTATAATCCTAAGATTAACCTTTTAAAGTATCAAATCAAAAAACTTAGTACACATATTATGCACACAGAACATTAATGGTTAACTGTAGTTTGGGTACAAACTACAAACATCATTACTTTAATGTGTCTACCAGTCTACTAACTTCAAAATTCGATAGCTTGCCGATTTGAGTGATTACGAAATAGGTATTTATTTTAATTTTTATATTTTCAAGTATCTACTTTATTTTTAAATTTTGAATCATTAAATGTCTAAATAGTAAATATTACCAATCATGTCTCATATAACTAAAATAAACTGTTAAACATCCTTAGAAACTTAAATCGATCCAGTTGTAGAATTCTACATTTAAAAAATATGTTCTATTCGACTACCTAAGTAATAGTCTTCAGTAACCAAGTTGAAAGTTCATTGTATTTCCTAATAATGATTATATGCGGCTTCTTTTTACAAGCGTTTGACTGCTTTTATACCACCATTCCTCATTGTTATACAGTTCAAATACCAACTCAAACGAATTCTATAAGATATCCTTCCTGACGTTTTTTCCTTCTGAATTTTTGACCATGCCGCTGTTCATGTGGTAAATTTCATGTTTACAAAAATAATAGGTAAACATTCATTCTGTTTTTATATTTAATTATTATTGATTTAACGATATTTTTGCAAATAATTTTTTTATTTAGAATCCACTAACAATCATAAACCACTATACGAGTGATTACCGTTCGTAGTAGGGTACTGTTGCCCACTCTCTGTTAGGTGATGGGCCAGGGATTTCGGGAACTTCCGGATTTGCACGCAAGAGAGACTATGCTTCTTGTCGCACTATACGGAGGTTAATAATCAGAATGTAGCAAAGACCAGTGACTTGGAAAATCGGCGGTGACGCGTAAACTTGTGAATAATATCATGAGTTATGAATGTTATAACGAAGTCGCTTGCAGGACTGCAGCTCAGACAAGCCACCCTAACTCCTAAGACGACTGTTGAAAATGCCTCAAGGCTTTGCGGGTACCTATAGGTAATCGATGTCCGTCGTTCGCGGATATTATATCTATTATATGTTTATGATGTTCATATACGATCGAACCGGATATCACCATGAATCGCTGCGACTGTCGTCTTCATAATAGTCGAAAGTCTTTTCGAGGTGTCCGAAATTATTATTGATGTCATATTATCGACTTGAAATAAAAATATGTACAATAGAATATAAAACTAAACTTTTCCATGCATGATTGGTTGTACAATATTACGTTTAAATTCAAAATGTATAACAGTATTTTATATTATAATAATAATAATATTATATTATATCTGTTTCATTACCGTTCGTCCGACCCAAGCGGAATATAATAATAATTATATAATATTCGCTTTCACTACACTCGTTTGCGAAACCGTTTTTACCATTTAGTTTTCGTACTTGATTTCGAGTATAATATACATATATTATACTCGCAGATGTTTTGAACTTATATTATTATCTTAGATCTTCGTTCTTCACAGACAAATTAAAACTGTCACACATGAAATATACGTATATTCGCTGGGCTCTGCGCGTGTCGTGTGAAACTATATAGATCTACTAAACCCATATTAGATGAAAAAACTATAAATCTTAGCCCTTAGGTAATTTTTAAAAATCAAAAATTTCGTTGATGAAACAAACACCAAGAACGTCCAAACGTACGCTTCATCATGTTATATATTATACGTTACCGAGCAATCGCGCAGAACGACCGAACAGCACGGCGCAGCTTGAACAAACGCATAAATTACACCGATTTATTGTATTATTTCGTTATAAAAATGTATTTTAAATATTTAATATCAATATAATATTATTATATGCATTGAAAAAATAAATAGGCCCAAATCCCTTAAATCTATTATTTTTACTATAGTATGAACGGTTGGGGGGGGGGAGAATAGCGTATACGCGTTTAATCTGTGCGCGATGACGGTGACGACGAATATGCATTATACCAGTGAAAAGTGTAGTGAAAAAGTGCTGCGCGGTATTGATGGCCGCCAAAATGCAAACGCGTAAAAGAGGTAGTGTCCGCCGCACAGATCATCGTGATACTCTGTACATGTCGTATGATAATATTATAATGTCGTCCCGTCGTCGTCTGCGTCATGTCCGCATCTTCCGGTCGTCGCGCGGATGTCTGCGGCGCACCTGCACCGTGCCCGGAAAACCGTCGGATCGGCCACTGTCGACATTTATTCTGTTCCGTGCAATTCACCCCGTACGGTTTCCGCACGTCAACCATCGCATCCGTCACCATATCCGGACCGCGTCGTTGCTCGGCGTTCGCGTATGCCAATAGCCGCGCCGTATGGTATTTTCGGTGACCCGTCGTGATAACAACATACAATATTATATTATGGTGTTTTGCAGGTTTCTCTCGGCGGTCACGGATCTGCGTCTCCGCACACACGATTGGGGTACACAAACATCGAGTCGTCTCGACGTTCGACCCGCGCGCGCAGCCAATAATACACTATTCGGCCCATCCCGGTCACTGCACGTGCGTATTCTCGCCACGTTTTCCGCTCCGACGACGGCACGATGTCCGTACACCGCTCGTCTCCGTTTCACACGACGCCTTCGTGTCGTTCTGAATTATCTCGAGTGCGTGTATTGCTGTTATACGCGTCGTTTGGGAGGTATACGCCGCCACACCGTTCGGGTCCGGTCGACGAAGGTTTCGCGAACAATATAAATAAACGATGCGCGTGCGTATATGATATATAGTACCATTGATTATAAATACTATATAATGTATTTATAATCAATGATAGTACTCATCATTATGTACTTACCTCTACACGGAAATGATACGATTCTAATATTACTATTGTCATATGATGATTTGACGTAGACGGCACATCGCACCACCGCGGTGATGACGAGTGTACGTACTTACACATTACAGATAGTATGAGATAAAAATATGGATTCAGAAAACTTTAGTCTCTATATAACACAAGTATCAGGGGCGTGTTTAAGGGAGGGGCCCATATGGGGCTCGTGCCCCCCTCATTCACCGTATTTTATAAGTATTTTTATTATAATATGAGATATTTTACAACTCTACGCCACATGTACGGAAATTTGAACTTTTGTTTGTGCCCCACTGCCTCCCCCATAAGACATTTCTAAGTAAGTACGCCCCTGACAAGTAGGTATCTAGGCACTCGCTTTTGTCGACGCGCCGGTCGAACATTACATAGTGTATTAGTGTCGGACGTATACTGGAAGGAGTTCCTCCCGAAGGATGGAATCATTAGACGAGTAATTATTTCAATTGGTGTTTGTTTAGGTATATACGAGTTATCAATATTATATCAACCGTCTACATTATTAAGAAATAATTTTCGCTCGCATCTGGAATGCCGACGATTGTTAAGATGTCTTGACAGTGTAAAGTGTACAATGTACACCATTGACTGTTAATATATAAAAAATAAGTTTCACATTAACAAGGTTTACGTACACAAAAAACCCATTGACTAAAAAACCAATATCTATTGAATATTTATACTTAATAGTCCACTGTACCATATGCCGGAGTGGGTCATACTTAAAAATATAATATTTGCTCGCACCTGGAATGGCAATTGTCATTAGGAGACATTATCATTTTTATTTCCTCTAAAAAATGTATTTCGTTATAGTGTTTTAGAGCGCAAAATGAAATCTGTAGTCCGTGAAGGTACTGTACCGTCTATATAAGTGTGTTGAAATGACACAGTGTTTGCCTGGTCACTGCAAGTTAAACAGTTTGCTGCCAGAGTTTGTTCTGTTTTAACACATTTTCAATGTTTAACATTTTATAACAAGTGTTATAACGGCCGTCAACCATCCCGTAATGGTCGTGGCGCAGCGTGCCCTAGCAAACGTGTCGGTGACACTATCGTCCGCGACAATGTTGCAAAGAGGTGACCAATGGGCAGTGGCCTACTGGCCCGTACGGTTACTATACATATATATATTGCATATTTTCACAATTTTTTATGTATTATTATTATTATTATTATTTTCTTGTATATTTCTACCTCGTTTATTGCGTTGTCTATCCAATGCACTTTTTTTTACCCTTTTTAAAATCATATTAGTTTTTCATTTTGTAAAAACTACATTTTTATTTTATCAATACGTTTCGTTATTCTATTTATTATCATCAAAATTGTGTTACTTATTCAGCCATATTTTCAATGAAATATATATATTTTTTTAATTTGTTTCATTGTTTTTAATATAAAATGATACAATGCCGTGTGAGCTATTGTGTCAGACTGTCAGTGACATGTTTTTTTTTTTTTAAAGGCCAATTTCTTAATTTATTTATACCTACACTCTCAATGATATTTTTTTCATTATTATAAAATTAATGAAGTTAAAAATTGTTTTTTTTTTCGTATAGTCGAGCATTTAAATCAATCGTTTCAGAATTATAACAACTGATATAATCGTTAATATTTCAGCAGAGACTCGTGCAGGGTGCATGTAGAGTTATGACTGTTTTGAGCATCGAGTTGCAGTTTAAACACTTTAAGAGCTATACGTGTATACGTGTATTATATAATATGTTTCAAAAAATGGTTAAAATATCATATTTATTAATATAGTCTGTAGGTAACTATAACAGTACTATAATCGTGAGCACAGACCAATTGTGCGAAACACTATTAATTAATAAAAAATACAACACCGACGACAATGTATATAAATTATGAAAATTAATTTTTAATAATCAAATAGTTGATACGATATAATAATGAATACAAATAATTCAAAATTGTAACTTCCATTTTATAGTACTACAATATTAAGTACAATGGTCCAGACATTTAATCGCTGATTGTAATTTGTAACTGAAATAAATACAAAAACGTTTGAAGAAAAGTTGGAACACAGATAAATAGACAATAAATCTATTTATTCCGGGGTTGGAATACTTGGAAATTGGTATACATTTCCTTGATTACGCTTATCATCTGAATCTTTATCCGCTTATCACTGGGAAGATCCGACCAAGTCGGGTTCTGTACTTTAGTGAGGAATTTGTTGTTTACTTTTTTGATGTAATCACAAAATAATATTTTGAGAAGAATTCAAAATTCAACGTTTATTTTATTCACTTTAGTACTTGAGTATTTTACTATTAATTATTATATAAATCCGACTATTATTTTAAAACATGATCTGTTAATGTTTCTTTGTCGTTAAAACTGAATAAATAATGAAAAATAAAAATACTCGATTTAAAATAAAAATTGTTTACTACAACTAAATGTACTCTTTTATACGGTGTGTACAGTAATATTATGATAATGTACCTATGTTTTTTATTTATATTTACAAATTAGTAATATGATATAATATATTAATACAAATTAATTTTTCCCTTGCGATAGACTGTAGTTGATTCAATAATTTTGGTTGTGATTACGATTTAAATGATTCAATCATGTCGGATGCCTGGCAAGAAATTCAAGCTGTGAAGAGTAAACGAAATTCGCTGCGAGAAAAACTTCAGAAGAGAAAAATCGAACGGCAGGTTATTCTAAATGAAACGCCTGATAAAATTGTTCCTAGTAAGTGGCACTTACAATACCTTCATACATCAATGTTAGTGGTCCAATGTTGGTGTTTTAAAATAATCACATATGTTATAGGGGAATCTTTAGCACCAAGCACGAGTAATGCAGAAAATGAATCAGATTTTGATTGGAGCAAAGTAGGCGGTGAACGTGTATTACTTGAAATACTTGTTGATCTATCAGTTAATCTTCCAATTACATCTCATCAATTAGTGACTGATCTTTTAAAAAAAGAGTCTACCTACATATCACATTCATCTGTTGTTAATTTGCTGTACAAATTTGCTGCACAAAATCTTATAAGGTACCTATTCTTGTTATAATTGATAACTTTTATAATGTCTCATGTTATTATTTATTTAGTTTAAAAAATATTACAATTGATGGCCAGCAAGGTTTGAAAATATTAACAGCCGAACATGCAAAATTACTTGCAATGACTAATAGTTTATCATCAGAGATTGATTCAAACTTACATCTTGAAAAATCTCGCTTGTTGATAGAAGATAAAATCAAACGGCTTGAATGTAATTAACACTATTGTTATGCATATAATATCATAACAGATAAATATTAATTTAAACATTTTAAACAATTTTCAGATGAAGAAATTGATGAGTGTTTAAAAAATTCAAAAGTACCAAAGTTGTCAATTGATTATAAAAAGTCTGATGAGTCTGATGATGATATAATGGTGAGTAGAATGTAAGGCAAATTTAGTTTACCATGCACTTTGATAATTTAAAAAAAAAGTGGCTGGAATTAAATCGAATAAATCGATGCAATTAAATATATAACTTTAAGCAATTTTATTTTAATTTCTTGAAAGAAGTGGTAAACTATGCTTGTTCCTAATATAATTTATAAAATTGTATGTACAATTCTTATATGTAATCAAAATGTTGTTTATAATATGCTGGTTTAGTCTCTTATTTCAATGCCTTCGATTAGAGAAAAAGAAATAAAAAAAGTTAGTGAAGAAATAATGGAACTGCTTACCAAACAAACAGTTAAAGAAAAATCTTTGTGTGAAAAGTTTCGGTCTAAAGGAGGTAAATATAAGTATTATTATAACACATATAGGTAATCAATAATAATGTATATTTTTTATAAAAAGGAACGCATGTTATGGAATTTTGTCCACACGGTACTCGATCAGATTGCATGGAGGGGCATGTTTGTAAAAAGCTTCATTTCAAAAAAATTATCCAAATGCATACCGACGAAACTTTAGGTGATTGCTCTTTTCTAAACACTTGTTTTCACATGGATACTTGTAAGTAAGTATCAATATATTGTATTTAGTTATATTTATAATTAATAATTTGAAGACAACTATAAATCATGCTATTTCATATTATGAATACACTTGTTAGTAAATATTCTAGACATCAAAGTTGGCAAATTATAATCATGTGTTTATATTTTTGTCAGACGACACTACAGCTTATTAGAGAATAATACATTATAAATAACTTAAACTAATTTTAAATTTAGTTGCACATATTTTAGTTTTATACTTAGTTACTTTGCAGTACTTTGAGTAGTTATCCAAAAACTAAGAATGAAGCATAGATAATTTGATTTGGCTTTGTATTAATAAATTAGTTTTACTAATAAGTTATATTGGATGTTGGTAAAATTGTATGGTACTGGTTTTATAATTGTATATGTAAGAGAATATTATGATGACTTATCACAGATGGCCTATTATTTGAAATCGTGTGGAGTTTTCTCCAAACTGTAAAAAAGTTTTTATCATTTAAATAATTTATTTCCTGAGTTGAGCAGATTAATGTTTTTAGTATTATTTTTGTTCCATTTTAGTATTTTCCGATATTAAGCATAATGTGTATAAAAATGGGCATTAAGGTGATTTTGACTTTTGAGTTTATCATTCAGTTCAGATTATTTTTATTTTTTGTAAAATTGAGCTATTTACTTGTTTTAGATATGTTCACTATGCAGTTGACGGTGTAACTAGTAAAGTGAATTTAGTAAACGCTCTTAATAGTTTTCCATCAAAAAAGAATTAATTAATGATAAGTCTGAATTGTTACCATGTCAGTGGATTCAGTGCGATTTGAGGTATATGGATTTCACTTTTTTAGGTGAGCAATAAATCAATATTCAGTTATTAAGGGCTTATTTGTCTAATTTATTATTTAATATTTTTAATCTTCATACATGTTGTGTAATCCAGGAAAATTTGCCGTTATTATGGCTGATCCACCATGGGATATTCATATGGAACTTCCTTATGGCACATTATCTGATGATGAAATGCGGCGATTGGGTATTCCACAGTTGCAGGATGAAGGACTCATATTTTTATGGGTCACTGGACGGTAGGCTTAAAGCATGATAATTGCATTAACTATATTGAATTATTATCATCATTGTAACAGCATCTATTGTTTATAGAGCCATGGAGCTCGGTAGAGAATGTCTAAAATTATGGGGTTATGAACGAGTAGACGAAATAATTTGGGTAAAAACCAACCAATTACAAAGGATTATAAGGACCGGCCGAACAGGTCACTGGCTGAATCACGGCAAAGAACATTGTTTGGTGAGTTATTTAATATTTATAAACTAGAATGTTGTTTGTCCTAGATCTAGTGATGAGAATTAAATGAAACACTTGTATATTTTTAGGTGGGCAAGAAAGGCAACCCATCCAGTTTGAACTGTGGTTTGGATTGCGATGTGATAGTTGCCGAAGTCCGAGACACTAGTCACAAACCAGATGAAATATATGGTATTATAGAACGATTGTCACCCTTTACTAGGAAAATTGAGTTATTTGGACGATCTCATAATATTCAACCCAACTGGTAAGTTTACACTTTGCTATTATCGCTATCGATTGTAATGAAATATTTGATACAGGATAACACTTGGAAACCAGGTAGAAGGTATAAGGCTAACTGATCAAGATCTCATAACAAAATTTAGAAAAGCATACCCATCTGGAAATTGCTTGACGACATTAAAGAGGAATACATGAGTTAGATTATATTATTATTGTTGTTGCTGTTGTATAAATTCATTAAATGTTGTAACAATTTGTAATAAAACAAATATCAGTTTTCAGTTGTTTTATTTGACTATGATTTATTTGTTGTGAATTAATTTAGCAGGTATGATATTAAATTATGACAAATATAAGTATCTAAAAATCGTTTGACCAGTATATTTAGATAAAATTTCATTACATAAATATGTTTAATTTTTATACAATATGTATTGGCACTTTCTAAGCTTAATATTCTTGGGGTGGGTAAGACACGTAATGTTGTCTACTTTACAGGTCAATGCTTAAATAGATATTTTGTTTGACAGCACAATATATAATTATTAATTAATAAATAATCTTAAAATTAAAATTCAATACCCTAAAACCTAAGTATTAGGTAAATAGGTAATATGTTTCGATTTGATTGATTTTCATGTCATGTCGCTCAATTATATAATAATAATATTACCTATAATAACGTATTACATTAAATCTATAAAAAATAAAAAGACGTTTGATGTTATGAGAATTTCTTAAGGAGAGAAAAATGCGTTACAATGAATTACAGAATGACTTGTGTCATCGAAATCAATTCTTAATTTTTAAACACATTTGAGGTGGTTAATGTTTAAAATATTATATAATTTCATTTTATATTGATGAATCTTTGATGTTATTAAACGCATCGAGTGTTAAAAAAATCATATTAAATTATAGTACAAACATAGTAGGTATAATAAATTGTGTACCTATGTTAAAAAAAAAAAAAAAACGCGACATAATATTATAATCGTTACGAATAATAATAATAATAATAATAATAATAATTTATGTTTACGACATCGTGAATAATAGTATAATACTATAATACTATTAATACTATAATAAATAATAATATTATGTAGGATCAGTACAAATAGTTTTTGGGCTCTTCGGTGGGCTGCCCGCAAACTCCGTGATACTGTTTGCTGACCAGCGACCGGGACCGGCAGTTCTCCATTTCCAAGAAACAGTCGTTGCTGTAAGTCTTCAGATCGGTGCCGCAGATCGGGTCGTAAAGGGTCGGACACACTCGCTGGCATCCTTTGAACTGGAATCCGGTCAGACACCTCTTCATGGGCACCACATACACGTGTTTCCTGCGGAAATACAAACACAGTCAGCACTCCGCGGGATTACTGGATTTGTATGGCGTTGCGGGGATTTATATTTTAACGCGCGGTGTCGAAGTCTAACGAATTCCATGGCGTTCAGCTAAATACAATCGATTAGTTTTCCTATAATCTGCCCAAATGTTTGGATTAAGTTCCGTCAACTAATGGCTCCGTTCGACCAGGTCGTAATGAATATAGTACCAGCACGGTGTCGCATCATAATGCCTTGAACAGGCGACTACGGCGTACCTATCCCTACCCGGCCTAACCCAAAGTGTACACTCACCCGCAGTTTTCGCGTTTCATTTCGCACTCGTTCCTGTACAGCTTGTTATCGGATCCGCACACAAACTCTTTGGTCTTTTCACATTGTTGGTGGCACAAGGCCGTCGTGGGACAGTGTTGCGGTGGAACGGCCACGACTTTTTGTCCGCACGTGTTCATCTTCAAATCGCACTCCGACCTGTAGACAACGTGTTGTCGTATCATTACCAAGTCGGTAAGTATAATAATACATTGATAATTGGTTTCTATAAGTATAGATCATTGTTTTATGGGCTGAATTCTCGATCTGTCAAAATAACTATATAATTATTCGTTTACGTTTCTCAACTTTTACTACTACGTTTTTCGTAGTGTTTGTGAATTGTTATTTATCACCCGGTTAAAAAATAGCAGAGAAAACTAAAAAATGAGCCATTTGATTGTTTAATGCGTTGAATAGTTAGTTTACCGTTTACCTATTCGAAATGAAAAACTAATCCTACTTAAATTCACAATAATTGGACATTCCAACAAGTGTAAACTGCAATAAATAATTAAAATTAAGTTTTTATTTTATTTTGGTGGAGGCGGTACTAAAAGTTTGTTAATTTTATTTTTGTAAGAATACTACGAGTACCTACATATTCATCAAAATAGTTATTCAAGTAGGTACCAGGTACCCACTACCTATATATGAAACACTCAAAACACTGTAATTGAGATTGGCGTATTTACTGTAATTTATAAATTACGTTCATCTTAGTGACTACATGTCTAAATAATATCTATAATAAGTGTTTAGTAATCATAAATAGTTTTAGAAAAAGAAATTCGCTAACGTAATATATGTTGATATTTCATAATTATTTTAAAATTGCATATTTCTTTGCCCCATTTTGCACGTCTATTAGCTGAAATTCGTAGACATAAACTTATGTAGGTACCAATCCATTTGAGTATTTGACGCTTAACACGATAAATTATATTAACTATATATTTTATTTAAATTTCACAGAGTGTCTGTATGTTCAACGGATATATTATATGTAATTTGTAAGTACCATTGATTATTTAATATATTACACTATAACTATATATATATATATATATCAATGGTAGTTTATTAGCACCTATGCATATAAAGTCAGTAAGGCATTAGGCACCAATTAACCGCGAATACTGACCTGTAAACGTTGCCGGTCGGACGCGCAACCGGTTCTTCGCGTTCGTTTTCACAGCTCTGTGGGCAACTTTTCAGTGGACAGCAGAGACGAGCACTTGCCCAAGTGTGCCATTTGGATTCCTCTCCTGAAACGACAAAGCGCGACGAATTTTAGTGACAATAATAACGTTTACAGAGAGTGTCACACATATATTGTTTTCCTAAACGGTTTGTTCTGCAATCCTTTTTGGAGCCTTGTAATTTATATGGGTATTATATAATATGATGAATAATAAATCACAAGATAAATAGAAAATTTTCTTTAAACTGTCAACGTACGTTCTAAAATACAAACAAATTATCTGAAATTGCGGAAATTTAGAAACTGTAATGATTTCGGTGAAAAAATTTGTATTTAAAATCCCAATTAAATCATTTCGATGTAATATTATTTTAAATGATTTCTATGGTTTTTTAATCCCGAACTCTTAAAATAATATAAATACACGTGTCACAGGTTCGCACGCATTGTATATTCACTATATTCAGTTGCGTCCAATTTCACGTTGAACACTGACTAATATAATGTTTCTTGAACTCGACTGTAGTATGTTTTTGAATTTTATTCAGGAGTTTGGACAGTATAAAAGCCGCAGAGTGATCGCGGCACGTATATATAATAGTATAAATGTTGATTTTTTTTTCATCGGAGCTATAATTTTTATTTTAAGGGATTTGATTCATT
>NC_040877.1:92840289-92865693 GCF_003676215.2 Rhopalosiphum maidis
AAAATTTTTTTCGCCAAATATTTAGCGTACAATAGCGTGAATTGGCGTGACTAAATTTGAAATTTGCTTGGCACCAGGTTAAGCATAAAAATTAAAACAAATTGGGGGGGGGCTGTAGAAACGTTTCTACAACGCCCCTTCAACCAAATTTTGAATTTTAAGTTCTTTTTTTAACGCCAATATTTAGCGCGCAATTAGCGTGAATTGGCGTGACCTATTTCGAAACCCTACATTCAAACCCAAAATACCATTTGCTCTGCCCCTTTAAAGCCATTTCCCCAGCTCCCCTCAACCGAAAAATTCCTTTTCGCATTTTTTTTTAACGCCAATATTTAACGCGCAGTTGGCGTGAATTGGCGTGACCTATTTCGAAACCTCACGTTCAAAACCCAAAACACTTAGGGCGTTACCACTTTTTTGCCATTTTCCTAGCCCACCCTCCCCAAACATACGAACTAATTTTCGAAAAATATAAATTATAATACATATATGTGTACCTAAAGTAGAAAACCGTTTCTAATGACACCGGTTGTAGTGACATATTGGGTATAATGACCTTAGATTAAATCTCCTGGCAAAACTACTATGAATCTACGATATTGTACCTATGTACCTACTAACTTGTATTGATTATTATGATGTTTGTATGATGATTAGGGGCTAGGGTTCAGATTTATATGTAAATACATATTTTTATTTTTTAATGTGACTTGATAAATAAATAAATTAATTAATTTTATTTATTTATTTATTTATTTATTTTATTTTACATATTTTTACATATTTTGTCATAAGTACATGTTTTTACATAACATATAAAATTTTACATAACACTTGTGTGTTAAACACAATATTACAGTAGAGTTGGAAGAGATAACTTTTGATAATTTAAAAGGTACTTACATTATACTATTATAGTGATTCATTATGTATCTCATGTTATGATGACTATTAATTTTTTTCATAATTCATAGAATTTGAAACATGGAAGCAAAAAATAGAACAACAAACAGTTTTAATGTATGTATTAGATATTGGAACAAAGAAAATGTTTGATGGAGTTCTTAAACAATATTATTTTTGTAATCGCTCATTAAGCTATCGAAAATTAGGAAACGATTTAAGATTGATGAAGTCGATGGGAAGTAATAAAATCGGTAAAACTTGTCCATCAAAACTAGAAACAACAATAATATCAGGAACTAATGGAGTTTGATTCAGTCCAAGTCAAGTATTGGAAAACACACTGTGGATATGCTCAAGAAATTGGACGATTAAAAATTGATAAAGGGAACAAAGCAATGATTGCAGATTCTTTATTTATATACATATAAATCTTAAATAATAAAACTAATTTAACTAAGGCATAATTCTGGTATAGCTGCAAAGCAATAATTTAAATCAGAATTTATTGGTTAGACTTAGTTTCAATGTATTATAACAATTTGATATATGTAATTTTTATGGTTTATGACTATCAAAAACCTATATATGCTGTATGGTGAAATATTCACTAATTCTATACTTTGTGCGAAAATTAAATGTTTTATTTGTTTTGATAATTGTAATCCTTAATGAATTATCAATATTTATTTGTTATATATTAATGTAAACTGTAGTCTGTAATTAGATGTAGATTTCATGATTTAGATAAATGTAAACTTTTATTGATTGTGAATTTATTCTATGTTTTAGTTAATTGTGATTTTATTGTAGTTTGTCATTAGTCATTTGCTAAATTAAATATGTAAAATTTACTCAGTAGTGTACACAGATATTTTTAATAGAGTGGACAATGGTTCAAATTCAAAAATGATATTTATAATATAAAATGTATGTTACATACTATAACAATAGTTTAACTTATAGTAAAAAAAAAAATGTGTGAACACCACTAAATTTACTAACATACAAATAAGTTTATTAATAACTGTTTTTATGCATTTACATTATACACCAATTTTATATACTATGTAGAATTGGTGTATAATGTAGTATAGTATATAGAATGATTCACCAAGCTTAATCACCCCCTTTTTAAATTTAATAATGCAGTAATTTAAAACCTTATTTTTGGAATCTTTAAATATATATATAATCTATGCAAAGACCATATTTTCAAATTCTTGAGATTGTGTGTGCCATTATAGGAGTGTCCTATGGCGATCCAAACTTCTGTTTTTAAAATAAGTACCCCCCTCTATGATATTTGTGTAATATTATATTGTATGCATCATTTTGTTATCGCTTATCGATAGTGGTATGTATCGCGCCGATCCAGGTGAATTTATATTTATTATTACGTGTCAGTCAGTGTTTGTTGCGAAGTTGTGTCGCGAACTACCATGTCTTATTACGATTCAATAAATAGAGCATGTTAATTACGTTTGAGTGCTTATTATTCTATACGAATATTACATCCTCTTTTTACTATAAATTATTTAGTGGCTTTTTTTTGTGAAAAAATAAAAATTAAAAATTTGATAAGTAGTTCATGAATTATTAAAATATAAAACAGACGTAATAATATGAGATCTAGTATTTATTATATTAGATCATTTTTACAAATTATTAATATTGATCAATTAATCACGTTGTAGCCCCATATCTTATAAATCATGATATATTTATTATCATGATTCATGACCTATTATCTTTTAAGTATACAATGTTAAGTATGAAATATCTTAAAAACTAATTTTGATTCTGATGTGTCAACCTTTTCAAAAAAATTATCTGGTAAATAAATTACAATCGAAAAGTGAGGTTCTTATTTGAAAAATTGAGTTTAGGTCACCATGAAACATTCCTTAAGTACTAAAAAAAAAATCCAAGAATTAAAAAATGGTTCAAGTTTATTTAAAAATTAAAAAAAAATCAGAATTATTTTCATTATTAAGAGCAAAATGATTAACATGATTGGTGAATCACACTGTATAATACAATCTGAAACTAACATTCATGTTGTAGTTTTAATACTAGCTTATTTACCTAATTAATATTACTGTTTGTATAAAATACAAATATATACAAAAGCACACACAGGATTTTTTTGTAGGGTGTTGTGCCTATAATTTTTAATACAACATCTATCTGTGTAACTGAATATATAAGTATTATTATAATTCATGTATAAAATGTATTTGTATTAAAGTATAAAGTTTAAATTAAAAACCATATTACATTATAACTTATTTAATTGAAAATCTTATATCCCCGTTTGTCCGTCCATTCGTTAGTTTCCAGTAAATGCGAGGCGTGTCCAGAAAGTAAGTGTACTGAGGCTCTCACGGCCATAGGGAATATTTTTCTACTATGTTGGCTATACTACCGTGTAGCTTTACTCCTCTTCTTTATAACAAGACCATAATAAGTTCAGTACGTTGAAAACTGTGGTCACAAAAATTTTCTTGTGAATAATGTCGATCGAGTCTGCCGCCACCTCTTTGTCCACTTCTCGACCGCCCCTTCACCTCCTTGTTAGTAAACAATTTTTTCCACCCGTGTGCTTCTTCAGGGAAGTGAACAAATGGTAATCTGAAGGCGCCAGGTCGGGGAATACGGAGGGCGGTTAGAAACATCTCATCCAAATGAGCCCAAAATTGTTTCACGACATTGGCTGTGTGGGGTCTGGAGTTGTCGTGCAGCAGGCAGACTCCTCTTGTTAACAGACCCTTCCTTTTATTTTGAATAGCTCTCCTCAATTTTATAGGGTTTCAAAATACCTTGCTGTTTTGATGGTCTCACCCTGAGGTAAATATTTAATCAATATGACGTCTTTGTGGTCCCAAAACACTGATGCCATGATTTTTTTGACTGAAATCGGTTTTGAACTTTTTGGTTGAGGGTGAACCTAGTGTTCGGACTGTCTTTTGGTTTCAGGCATATAGTGTGCAACCCAAGTTTCATCTCCAGTAACAATAGACTTGAGAAAATTATCACCCTCCAGTTTATAGCGTTCCATAGAGGTAATGAATAACGGCGCGGATTTCGCACTTGGCGGCAAACTCGATCGACATGTTTCACGAGAAAAATTCTTGTGATCACAGTTTTCAACGTACTGAACTTGTGATGGTCTTGTTATAAACGAGAGGAGTAAAGCTATACAGCAGTGTAGCGAACATAGTAAAAAAATATTTCCTGTGGTCGTGAGAGCCTTAGTTCACTTACTTTCTGGATATGCCTCATAGTTTAAATAGTTACGATTGGTGATTTGTGTTTATTATTTGCAAATACATAGAATTGGAATTATAATTTATTATGTTGTATTACAATACGTTTAGAAATTTGGGATATAGCACACTCGCAGTGTGAGCTTTCTTTCCTAACTTGTTTTTTTTTTCAATTATTGTTTCAGCTAAATTGAAGGAAGGCGTTACTTGGGAGCATATTTTGAATATTATTCGAGAAGATGAATTACTGATGATACTAATCAACGAATACTTCTTCTTGAACGTCAAGATTTAACTAATATATCTCGTGACTTTAATATTAATTATGCTACAAGAAGACATAAAATATCAGAGTCAGTGTTGACCTATGGGTTAATGAAATGAAAAGTCAGCTTAAAGAAGATTCTCCTATCTTTTACTATAAAGCCCAAGATAAAAATGATAATTTTAGAGAAAAAAGATTTTGCTTTGATTATAATGACAAAATTTCAAGCAAAACAAATACTGAAGTTTGGTCCCAATATAATTTGTATCGATGGGACTCATGGTACTAATGCTTATGACATTCAGTTATATACCATTATGACAGTGGATTAATATGGAACAGGTTGTCCTGTCGCATTTGTTTTTCAAATAGAGTACATGAAACACTATTTAAATTATTTTTTAATCAAATTAAAACTAAAGTTGGCATCATAAAATCCAAAGTATTTATGTTAGATGATGCGCCTGCATTTTATAATGCTTGGGTCGTTGTCATGGGACCTGCTGAGCATAGGTTGTTATGTACTTGGCATGTTGATAGAATTGGAGAGATAATTTGAGTAGGATTAGTGGAGGATCTGAAAAAAAAATCGCTCGTTTACAAAACTTTGAGAGTGTTGTTACAAATGATATCTAATGATGAGTTTAAAATTTCTCTAGATAAATTTATAAATGATTTATTAGAAGACAAAGATACTGCAGTATTTGGATCATATTTTATACAACATTACTCAAAACGATCAGAAGTCTGGCCATACTGTTATCGTTTAAGACTCGGCATTAACACCAACATATACTTAGAATCGTATCATAAGATTTTGAAACATATTTACCTGGAAGGTAAAAACTGTAAGCGCATTGATAAAACAATTAATGCAGTTATGAAGTTAGCTCGTGGCAGTATGTTTAAAAGGCTCATCAAAGTAGCAAAGAATGCATCAAAATCTAAAAGTAGAAAAATTCATGAAAGCCATAAATGTAGTGAGTTGATTCCATTAGATAAAATCCAAATCCTTGAAGATGGACAATCGTGGATAGTAAATTCGTTAACAAATCCCTCTGAAAAATATTGTGTTACCAGAGCTGATGAAACATGCAATGAACCCTGTTTGAAATGTTCAGTGTGTAATATTTGCATACACACATTTACAAGTGAATGTATAGACAATATGATTAAGCTAAATATTTGTAAACATATACATGCCTGTGCACAAGCATTCAACAAACTACCCCATGACAGCAGCAATAGATTTTATTTGGAAGATACAATTATTGGAAAACAAGATGAATTGATAGAGATGATTTCTGAGCCTTCTATTAAATGTAATACATCTAGCACACCTGGCATCAGTAGAGAAATTATTAATAAAGTACAGCTTATCCGTAGTCTGTGTGCTACAAGTGAAGTTAGTAAGGAGGAAGATACGCTACTTAATAAAAATTGGATGATATCATAAATATGCTGAACAAAACAAAAAAAAAAAAATCATCTTAATACAGTTGAAAATGTTAATATTCAAAAAAAAATTACTGGCCAAATGCGTTTATACTCAAAAACAAAAAAAAAAAGATTGCATAAAAATGATATTCATAAGCGGAATATAAACGAAATAAATGCTATTCGTGACGGAATTGATGGCGAAAACAATGAATATGTTAATATTCACCAGTCATTTGATCATGGTTACCTATGATTGAGTGTGTTACAAACATAACTGTTGTATCTATTTTTGTTTTATAAATAAAATATTTATGGTATATTAAGTATACGATAACGTTCTTTTATGATAAGCCAACCAATGCCTTACTGCGGGGAAGCGCTCGTTTTAATCGTTTTTTACTGCATTGCTCCGGATGAAGGTATTCTTAACTTATATAAATAAATAAAAAAATAACTAATAACAAACACGTCATATAATGGGTATTAATGAACAAAAAAAAAGTAGTACATCTCTATGTACATTTTCGTCGACCGTTGGGGGCAACAATTATTAGCAACCGTTAGAAATGCAAGCGGGTTTAACGGTCGATAGCGACCGTCGATCGGACACAGTGCGCGATGTCGTACGCGCTGACGATTTTGATATCGATGACGCGTTTGCGAGTGAAGTGCTGCGGAATCGGTGGCTGGCGACGTGCCGCACGTGCACGGATTGCACCGTAACCGGATACCGGACACCTGCAGAGTCGTCACACGACGATTTTATGTCATTAATTTTGTAACAATTAATTTAAGTTAATAACAGATAATTTTTTGTAAATATAATTTGTAATTTTATTAACATTTTAATAAAAAAACAAGGTAAAATGAATAGTAAAAACATTAGCGAGGGCACGTTTAGTTATGAGTAGTTTAGGTAATTGCAGGTTGCTCAACATATTACTTTAATTTCGTAATAATTATAAGCAATCAATGGAAAACAAAAAAATAATTTTTTTTTTATATAGAAACTATTGAAACCAAGAAGAAAATCTATCTAAACAAATATCGATTTTAATTACAAAAGTTAACCAATTCTTACCTTGTAATTTTATTGTTTAATACCTAAACAAAATATAATTTAAACAAAACTTTATTTTGATACTTTATATAAAACATTTATAAACATTTTTATTTATTTATTTATAACATTTTTTAATTAGCTTGTATTGACATATCACTTGATCACGTATTCACGTTCATCTATTATAATATTAGATTATGATCGATTCTCTGTATAGTTATAACGATAATTCAGTTCAATTGGTCAAATGGTTCTCGAAATCAATAAATCAACACTAAAACATTTATAATGTTGTTTTGGTGAGTTTTTTAAACTAAGAAATTTTAACAGATTTTAATGAAAAATGTATTCCAATCGCGCTAAATTTTGACAATATAGGAGTATAAACAGTTCAAACTACGTTTAGTAATTCGACGTCAATATAAATGTTTTATATTATGTAAATTAAAAAATGCTATTTATGAATCTAAGTATTTTATCAAATACTAGACATACTATACTGTGTATAAACATACACATACAAAAAAAAAATCGTTCAGAATCTAAAAATTTAGAATTTCAGATTCCTGTAAATAGATCAAAAAATGTAAAAATACATTTTATTTTATAATGAAAACATTTTTGAAGTAACTAAAAATAATACTGAAACACATGGCACTTCAATTTATAATTTAGTGTCCATTTTAATAACGCGACCGAAATGTAAACAATAGAAAATTGTATCTACAATTTAAACGATCATTAATTTATACTGTATTATTTTCTCGCATAAATAATAATTAAATACCATAATGTATATAATTAATTTAATGAATTTATCTCTCAAATGTTCTAATTTTAGGTATTAATTATGTATATTATAAGTAAATAAAAAAATATAAATAATATATTATTAATTTGATAATCCATTTAAAATTATTTTTACATTAAAATTAAACTGCTACTCTATAACAGTAAACAGTTACAATAACTTTTGAATAAAATCGCATATACCTTAAAAATTTAATTTTTTAAATTATTAAAATGAAAATTATATTAGTGATTATTTTGAGCATATTTTATTATTCTCCAATGATTACAACGCAAGGTATTTAATTTTTTTTTTGTTTAAAGACTTACAAAGTTTTAGAACGACTTATAGATATTACGTGCTTATAAAAGAATATTTTTGTTGATCTCAATTTAATAAATCATATTATTTAAATTATTAAAACAAATGCATTTTATTTTGTTTAATTATTAATTGTATCCGTTATATTATATAATAAATATTTATAACATATGTTTAAGATATAAGTGCAAAACCAGTAGTTTGCATTATAGCTGGACAAATATGGAATAGTAATTATGTATTCAATATAAATGAATTGCCAGAACGTTGTGATGTATTTACAGTAGGTCAATATGCTTTTGACCGCGGTGATATAACCTACACGTTTGTATTGAAAGAAGATGAAAGTAATTATATTAATGATAAAATTCACACATATTTATTGTTGATAGTAGATCACGCTTTTCTTATGTTATTTATAATGTACAAATGACTACTTGTAATACATATTACATATAGGATAATCCGTTAAGCAGACAACAGTGATAAATTTACTATTTATCAATATAAAAACAAATATTTTCAAAAACATTTCGAGGTTCTAGTCAACATAAAGAATTGTATGACATTATTTTCAGTTTTGAGACCATTATTTTTTTATATAGAAATATATAAGTATAATATATCATAATCTAAAATTCAATACTTTTTTTAAAAATTGGCATTTAAAATAAATATCAAATATCGAGGAACATATAAAAGATTCATGAACAAAAATGTTGTTAGATCACCTGTTAACTTCACTATTGATAACTAATGGCTCAATAATGACAATAAAAAAATAATCAATTATTCAATACTTGAAATAGTAGATATAAATTCTTTACTTAGGTGATTTACTGATAACAAACACAAAAAATAAAATAAAAATTAACATTGTGAAATCGATTTAATAGAATTATGTTTTATATCACGGTTATTAGTTAGGCATTATAAAACAAAAACGTGAAACTGATAGTTATAGTTGATAGTGATGGTTACCAAACAAGTTTTTGTAGGTAATTATGAATGTAAATAAATTGAGTTAACTAATAAAATCTGTACATTAAATACTCTATTTAATTATAATTATAGTTTTATAAATATAGGTGCAATTAAAAGCTTAATAGAAGCTAATAAAATAGTTTACCTAAACATGGGATTCATAATTGATGATGATGGTTGGTCAATATTGAATCATTTGGATACAAATGAATATAAGACTCAAAAATTTGATCCATTAGTAGGTTTTTTAATAAAATACAAATTTGGAGGTCTTTTTATTTGTTTTCCAGATATGTTAGATGTAAGTAAAATAAGACATAATTAATTTGACGCACCAGTACTTATTATACTTTAAAAAATTATTATAATTTATAGTTAAAAAATAAAATCTATGCAAAATAAAAATTTTTATTATAGAAAATTGAATATTATAATATAATATTTTTATTTATTTTGTTTAATTATGATATAATTTTGTTTTAGGGTGCTATAGAAAATGTGTCTCAAAAAATAAGCGATTTTGTCACTTCAATTAAAAATAAAGTAGATGGATTAAAAGTTGGTCTAGTATTTAATGCATCGCTTCAGGTTTCAAATAAAACCCGTAAGTGATAAACATATTTTGTATTGGATATTATTGTGTTTCATAAACTTTATTTTAATTTTAATTGTAATAACTACATTTTTAAGGTTTTGATTTTACATTGACAAATGAAATAATGGATCATTATGTCATTGATTTGACAAATTTAAATGATTGTGATGAAAATACTAAAAAATACGGGTTGGATCCAATAACCAGTGAAACTATGACATCTATAGTACGTACTTATATTTAAAGATAGGTAATATTTGCTAATTTTAAAATAATAAAATAATTACTATTTATTATTCAGGAAAAAATTACAAGTGTTGTAACTAATTCAACTATGGATCAATCAAAATTGTTTGCTAAGATACAAGCATCTGTCATACAGCCAGTAGATCTAGTTGAAAAAGACGCAAAGACAATCACTACTTATGCTAGAGTATGATTTATCTTATATTTCTATAAGTAATTTTGTGGTTATATTTAAAAAAGGGAAGACAGGTAACCACTTAACATTATAGTAGGTTTCAAATGAGCAGTAATCTATTATAATTTATGTGTTAAATTTGAATTCAATAATAATCCTTGAAATACTTACAGAAAATCGATTATTAGCACAGTATATATGTTATATATATATCAGTTTAATTTAATAAAAAATATTCATATACTAATATACTTAAATAAGAGTTTTGAAATTGTTATCCATAATTTACAATACTTAAAAATCAACATTAGTTCGTGAAATATATTGAATTTCTTTCTTGAAATATTTAAAATTAGATTCTGATAGAGCGATGAATGTATTGATTTTAATATTTTATCGTGATGTGTTTTTTTAATATTAGTATCTATTACATAATAGATTATCATAAAATGTAATATACATATATTAAAATATAAAAAGACACTGATGCAAATTTTTTTATACATATACACTTCAAAGTCAGAATTTGAACAAAATTCGTCAAAGTCGTCAAACTATGGTTTTTCGTATATCATTAATATATCATTGAATTCAAATTTTAAATACATAAAATAGTCACTAACTTAACACTTAATATTCAATATAGTGGTGCCAATTTATCTACATATTTTTATATTAATTTTTTTCCGAATATACTAAGGGCTACGTATAAGTTGATTCCTAGGTACATATATTTAACTGCACTGATACCATTGACTTGTTTTCGTAACTAATTTTCCATCAATTACATGGGTTCAGATCTCCACTACTATAAACAGAACAACGAATAGTTATATTTTATGAGAGTTATGATTCGAAATTCGACTGTTGATTTTTTAGCGGAAAACAAAGATCTTCGATTTATGGACGAGTTGTTAGAAATGTAGTCGGAAACGACGACACGTATACGAAATATAGAAACAATGCTACTAGAACATCCAAAAAAATTAAAAAAGAAAAATGTTTTTATGAGATAAAATAAACTGTTTTTATGAGAGAAATGATGAACACAATCAGTAAGTTTTTAAAATCAATGTCTTTCAAATTTTTACTTAGTGAAAACTAAAATACAATTGCCAAAAATTAATAGAGGAATCAACTAATACATTAGTCTTAATATCCTGGCAATCACCAAATACATAAAAGAAATTTCGGAAAATAACTAAACAACAGTGAAACTAACTATGAAGAACCTGATATTACATTTTCGTTTTAATTACAGTATTGTGACGATAAAGTAGATTCATCTCGATGGTGTGGGAACCCTTCAAAACTTTCATATGATCAAGTAATTATATTATAGTAACATAATTAATAAATATTTAAAGGGTCATATCTTGAAAAGAGACGTATCCAAGAATATATTAGCTTTTCAATTACTTATGGTTAAAAGTTTTTTTCAATGATTTTAATACTAAAACGTAGTTTTTCTGAAATTATATATTCTCGATTTATATCAACATGCAAGGATTATCTGCATAGTTTAAGGTATGGGATATAATGTTTGGTTATTTTTATTAAATTATTTATTTAATTTTATTGTTTTTTTTTTCAGGGAGCTTATGTAGAACAATTCTACAGCGGAATATATATAGAATATCTGGATACAGATGATTTTCAATGCAATTGTGGTTGTAAAAAATTTCCAGTAACAAATTTAATTATTGATGGATGGATAAATTGTGATTTTACCACGTGTCCTAAACTAGATAAAAGTTAAGCGATTTAATTATGTAACTCAAAACATCTATAATAGGTCATATTATTACCATCGATATTATTGCTAAAATATAATTAATTTGATTGTTTAATCTATTAAAAACACAAATATATTTAGATCCACATTATTAATTATTATGTATTAATCGTATTATGTTTATTTCTGTTCAATAAATATAACTTTTGATTAAGTACATATAGTATTGTTATATGACACATTTATGTTTATTGCTAAGGTAGTATTTATTTTACTAGGTATTCATAATAAGATAGATTGATTTCATTTGTACCAAAAACATTTGATTTAAAAAACAACTAGCTGCCAGTGTAATGATTCCGGTGTGTAGAAGCTGCCATCGGTGCTTTAGAGGTGATTGAATGAAATTCGTTTCATAGGAAATTCGATATAGAATGGTAGTTGGGTGTCTAAAAATCGGTCTCTATAACATGTGATGAAGTCGATTACCATGTTTGTGAGTTATCAGTTATCATTTGGTGTAAGAGTCTGTGTTGACGCTTGTACATTTCATGTATATTCTTCTACAGATAACCAACTTGTATATACAGTTTATTTTAAAAATAATTACCAATATTGGGATGGTCCAGCTGATCAGGGTGGAGCATATTGCAAACACATTTGTGCTATTTATTTAAGTAATAATACTGTTTCAAATTCACCAAAATTGACTCATGAAGACCTAGTAAGTCTAGCAAATCTTGCAATATGAAAAAGTTTTTATTATGATTTTCTAAACAAAATAAACTTGGAAAATAATTCAGAAACCTCTGAGTCAATAGATTCATGTCAATACTCTGAAATGAAAATAGAACGTCAAAGAGAACATGGTTCAACTTTAAATATAAATGAAGATGTTTCTAATTCTAAAACACATTAGAAAAAAATAACCATCAAAAGTGAAGAGTTATTGTTTTACAGTACAATTCACTGTGTACATTCTGTTTTTATTTTATTGTTTTGATTATAAATTTAAATTTAATTTTAAAAATATGCTTATTTTTAATATATATGACCAATTAAAATATTTTCTTTAAAGTACAACATAGTATTTCTAATATTACTCTGACAAATTACCTTTATATAGGTACCTAATATAACTATATTTATATACTTTTATATTTGATTTTAATATTACCTCAATGTTGGAAAGAACAATCACTATGTGTTACAGTTTTCTATTATTTATTTTTATTTGTTTATTTAAATTGTATTTTATCAGTTATCACTTTTATACTACCAAAATTATTATAATATAACATGCTAATAAATTAGTCTGGAAAAATTTCATTTTTAGTAAAAAATAGGTATATTAACTGAAGAACTATTTTGTATTTGATATTAAAAATTATGTTTATTTCTAAATTATTCCCGTATAATAAATAAATAAATATACAAGCTTTGTTTCATTGGCATTTCCTAATAAAAAATGTATTGTCACGATATATTTTTATAAACGTTTAAAATCAAAATGTTGATAAATTTTTAAAATGTTCAAATTGTTTTTTTTTTTTATTAGTATTCATATAAATATTTTCTTTTTATATCTAAAATTTTAAAATGTTTTATAGGAATTCTCATTAGTTTTTTTTAATGCAAAAACAAAAATAAAATAAAACTCACATTATGACTGAAGTTGAGTATTATATAACTTATAAATTAATAAAATATGCGTCTACATCGATTACAGCATCCGGGTAGCAGATTGTTCATAAAAATGAATATATTTTATTTTAAGTTTAAAAAGTAAATTGATTCCCCAAAGCACTGACTTGTGACTAGGTACTATTTGTTACATTATGAAACCAAAATAAACGAAATGTATAAATTTGTTTCTATTATGATAGGTACCTTCAGACAAAAGATCTACAAACAGGAGTAATTGTATCTAATGTAATATGTAAGATTACGTTAAGTTCTCGGGAATAGTCGACGATTACGTTTTAAGTTCTTTTAAATAATTTATTGGGATTAATTTCCTGTACATCTGTTTACCCTCTTCTGATTTCCAACTAGTCCATTGTCCAGCCTGTCCTTATTTCCAGCATGTCCATCTATCCAGACTGTCTTAATTTCCAGCATGTCCATCTGTCCAGCCTGTCCGAATTTCCACCCTATCTTTTCCAAATTTAAAAAAAAATGTTCTTGATTGACAACTGAAATTTTTTTTATTAATTGAAAAAGTAAAAATGGATAAAACTCAAAAGTTGGATTATCCAATATGAAAATGGATTGTTCCGTTTGAAATCGGATAGATTAAAAATTAGCCTGCTTGAAGTTAGATTGTCCCACTAGAAGTTAAATTGGACATTAAAATTGATCCAAATGCAGTTAAACTAGATTAATATATGGACCACATGTAGTTGGTGTGACCTGCATTAAGTTTGATTGGATTCCAACTATCCAGCTTGTCCATCTATCCAGCCTGTCCACTTGTCTAGCTATTCTATCTGTACAGCCAGTCCTAATTTCCAGCTTGTAAATCTGTCCAGCCTGTTCTAATTTCCAGCCTGTCCACCCTGTTCTTTATTTCCAGCCTGGTCTTATACCCTGCCTGTCTAACAACCCAGCAATTCTTATTTCCAGCCTGACTATTAGTCCAGCCTGTTTACGTGACCAGCCTGTCCTTCTGTCCATATTTTGCTTATATCCAGCCTTTCTACCTGTACAGCCTGTCCTTATATCAAGCCTGTCCACCTGTCCAGCCTGCTCCGATTTCCAGCCTATCCACCTGTCCAGCCTGTTCTATTTTCCAGCCTATTCATATTTACAGCCTGTCCACCTGTCCAGCCTGTTCTTATATCCAGCCTGTCTTTCAGTCCAGCCTGTACTTATTTCCAGCCTGTCTATCAGTCCATCCTGTTCTAATTTCCAGCCTGTTCCTATTTCCAGCCTGTCCCCCTGTCCAGACTGTTCTTGTATACAGCCTGTTCTTATATCCAGCCTTTTCTTATATCCAGCCTGTCTTTCAATCCAACCTGTTCTAATTTCCAGCCTTTTCTTATTTCCAGCCTGTCCAAATGTCCAGCCTGTACTTATTTCCAGCCTGTCCACTTGTCCAGTATGTCCTTATTTCCAGCCTGTTCTTATTTCCAGCCTGTCCACCTGTCCAGCCTGTTCTTATATCCAGCCTGTCTTTCAGTCCAGCCTGTACTTATTTCCAGCCTGTCTATCAGTCCATCCTGTTCTAATTTCCAGCCTGTTCCTATTTCCAGCCTGTCCCCCTGTCCAGACTGTTCTTGTATACAGCCTGTTCTTATATCCAGCCTTTTCTTATATCCAGCCTGTCTTTCAATCCAACCTGTTCTAATTTCCAGCCTTTTCTTATTTCCAGCCTGTCCAAATGTCCAGCCTGTACTTATTTCCAGCCTGTCCACTTGTCCAGTATGTCCTTATTTCCAGCCTGTTCTTATTTCCAGCCTGTCCACCTGTCCAGCCTGTTCTTGTATCCAAACTGTTCTTCTATCCAGCCTGTCCACCAGTCCAGCTTGTCCTTATTTCCAGCCTGCCCACCTGTCCAGCCTGTTCTTGTATACAGCCTGTTCTTATATCCAGCCTGTCTTTCAATCCAGCCTGTTCTTATTTCCACCCTGTCTAAATGACCAGCTTGTCCTTATTTCTAGCCTGTCCACTTGTCCAGCCTGTCCTTCTTTCCAGCCTGTACACCTGTCTAGCCTGTTCTTGTATTCAGCCTGTTCATATTGCCAGCCTGTTCTTGTATCCAGCCTTTTCTTATATCCAGCCTGCCTTTCAGTACAGCCTGTGCTTATTTCCAGCCTGTCCAAATGTCCGGCCTGTCCTTATTTCCAGCCTGTCCAAATGTCCAGCCTGTCCTTATTTCCAACCTGTCCACCTGTCCAGCATGTCCTTATTTCCAGCCTGTTCTTCTTTCCAGCCTGTTGTTATTTCTACCCTGTTCTTTTTTCCAGCCTGTCCACCTGTCCAGCCTGTTCTTATATCCAGCCTATCTTTTAGTCCAGCCTGTCCTTATTTCCAGCATGTCCATCTGTCCAGCCTGTCTTTATTTCCAGGATGTCCACCTGTCCAGCCTGTTATCTCCAGCCTGTCCAGTTGTCCAGCCTGTCCTTATTACCAGCCTGTTCTTATATCCAGCCTGTCTTTCAATCCAGCCTGTTCTAATTTCCAGCCTCTTCTTATTTCCACTCTGTCCAAATGTCCAGCCTGTCCTTATTCCCAGCCTGTCCTTCTTTCCAGCCTGTACACCTGTCCAGCCTGTTCTTGTATTCAGCCTGTCTTTCAGTCCAGCCTGTTCTTATATCCAGCCTGTCCATTTGTCCAACATGTCCTTATTTCCAGCCTGTCCACTTGTCCAGACTGTCCTTATTACCAGTCTGTTCTTTATTTCCAGCCTGTCCATCAGTCCAGCCTGTTCTTGTATCCAGCCTGTTCTTATATCCAACCTGTTCTAATTTCCAGCCTGTCAATTCGTCCAACTTGTCCTTATTTCCCGCCTGTCCACTTGTCCAGACTGTCCTTATTACCAGCCTGTTCTTATTTCCAGCCTGTCCACTTTTCCAGCCTGTCCTTATTTCCAAACTCTTCTTATTTCCAGCCTGTCCACATGTCCAGCCTGTTCTTATTGCCAGCCTGTTCTTATTTCCAGCCTGTTCTTATATCCAGCCTGTCCAAATGTCCGGCCTTTCCTTATTTCCAGCCTGTCCACTTGTCCATCCTGTCCTTATTTCCAGCCTGTACACCTGTCCAGCCTGTCCTTATTTCCAACCTGTGCACCTGTCCAGCATGTCCTTATTTCCAGCCTGTTCTTCTTTCCAGCCTGTTGTTATTTCTACCCTGTTCTTTTTTCCAGCCTGTACACCTGTCCAGCCTGTTCTTGTATTCAGCCTGTCTTTCAGTCCAGCCTGTTCTTATATCCAGCCTGTCCATTTGTCCAACTTGTCCTTATTTCCAGCCTGTCCACTTGTCCAGACTGTCCTTATTACCAGTCTGTTCTTTATTTCCAGCCTGTCCATCAGTCCAGCCTGTTCTTGTATCCAGCCTGTTCTTATATCCAACCTGTTCTAATTTCCAGCCTGTCAAGTCGTCCAACTTCTCGTTATTTCCCGCCTGTTCACTTGTCCAGACTGTCCTTATTACCAGCCTGTGCTTATTTCCAGCCTGTCCAAATGTCCGGCCTGTCCTTATTTCCAGGCTGTTCTTATTTCCAGCCTGTCCACCTGTCCAGCCTCTTCTAATATCCAGCCTTTTCTTTTTGCCAGCCTGTTCTTATTTCCAGCCTGTTCTTATATCCAGCCTGTCCACCTGTCTAACTTGTCCTTATTTCCAGCCTGTCCACCTGTCCAACTTGTCCTTATTTCCAGCCTGTTCACTTGTCCAGCCTGTCATGATTACCAGCCTGTTCTAATTTCCGGCCTGTCCATCAGTCCAGCCTGTCCTGATTACCAGCCTGTTCTAATTTCCAGCCTGTCCATCAGGCCAGCCTGTTCTTGTATCCAGCCTTTTCTTATATCCAGCCTGCCTTTCAGTACAGCCTGTGCTTATTTCCAGCCTGTCCAAATGTCCGGCCTGTCCTTATTTCCAGCCTGTCCACTTGTCCATCCTGTCCTTATTTCCAGCCTGTACACCTGTCCAGCCTGTCCTTATTTCCAACCTGTCCACCTGTCCAGCATGTCCTTATTTCCAGCCTGTTCTTCTTTCCAGCCTGTTGTTATTTCTACCCTGTTCTTTTTTCCAGCCTGTCCACCTGTCCAGCCTGTTCTTATATCCAGCCTATCTTTTAGTCCAGCCTGTCCTTATTTCCAGCATGTACACCTGTCCAGCCTGTCCTTATTTCCAACCTGTCCACCTGTCCAGCATGTCCTTACTTCCAGCCTGTTCTTCTTTCCAGCCTGTTGTTATTTCTACCCTGTTCTTTTTTCCAGCCTGTCCACTTGTCCAGACTGTCCTTATTACCAGTATGTTCTTTATTTCCAGCCTGTCCATATTTCCAGCCTGTCCAATTTTCCAGCCTGTCCTTATTTCCAGACTGTTCTTATTTCCAGCCTGTCCACATGTCCAGCCTGTCTTTATTTCTAGTCTGTTCTTATTTCCAGCCTGTCCACTTTTCCAGCCTGTCCTTATTTCCAAACTGTTCTTATTTCCAGCCTGTCCACATGTCCAGCCTGTCCTTATTTCCAGGCTGTTCTTGTTTCCAGCCTGTCCACCTGTCCAGCCTCTTCTAATATCCAGCCTGTCCATCAGGCCAGCCTGTTCTTGTATCCAGCCTTTTCTTATATCCAGCCTGCCTTTCAGTACAGCCTGTGCTTATTTCCAGCCTGTCCAAATGTCCGGCCTGTCCTTATTTCCAGCCTGTCCACTTGTCCATCCTGTCCTTATTTCCAGCCTGTACACCTGTCCAGCCTGTCCTTATTTCCAACCTGTGCACCTGTCCAGCATGTCCTTATTTCCAGCCTGTTCTTCTTTCCAGCCTGTTGTTATTTCTACCCTGTTCTTTTTTCCAGCCTGTACACCTGTCCAGCCTGTTCTTGTATTCAGCCTGTCTTTCAGTCCAGCCTGTTCTTATATCCAGCCTGTCCATTTGTCCAACTTGTCCTTATTTCCAGCCTGTCCACTTGTCCAGACTGTCCTTATTACCAGTCTGTTCTTTATTTCCAGCCTGTCCATCAGTCCAGCCTGTTCTTGTATCCAGCCTGTTCTTATATCCAACCTGTTCTAATTTCCAGCCTGTCAAGTCGTCCAACTTCTCGTTATTTCCCGCCTGTTCACTTGTCCAGACTGTCATGATTACCAGCCTGTTCTAATTTCCGGCCTGTCTATCAGTCCAGCCTGTCCTGATTACCAGCCTGTTCTAATTTCCAGCCTGTCCATCAGGCCAGCCTGTTCTTGTATCCAGCCTTTTCTTATATCCAGCCTGCCTTTCAGTACAGCCTGTGCTTATTTCCAGCCTGTCCAAATGTCCGGCCTGTCCTTATTTCCAGCCTGTCCACCTGTCCAGCCTGTCCTTATTTCCAACCTGTCCACCTGTCCAGCATGTCCTTATTTCCAGCCTGTTCTTCTTTCCAGCCTGTCCACCTGTCCAGCCTGTTCTTATATCCAGCCTATCTTTTTGTCCAGCCTGTCCTTATTTCCAGCATGTACACCTGTCCAGCCTGTCCTTATTTCCAACCTGTCCACCTGTCCAGCATGTCCTTATTTCCAGCCTGTTCTTCTTTCCAGCCTGTTGTTATTTCTACCCTGTTTTTTTTTCCAGCCAGTACACCATTCCAGCCTGTTCTTGTATTCAGCCTGTCTTTCAGTCCAGCCTGTTCTTATATCCAGCCTTTTCTTATATCCAGCCTGCCTTTCAGTACAGCCTGTCCTTATTTCCAGCCTGTCCACTTGTCCAGACTGTCCTTATTACCAGTCTGTTCTTTATTTCCAGCCTGTCCATATTTCCAGCCTGTCCAATTTTCCAGCCTGTCCTTATTTCCAGACTGTTCTTATTTCCAGCCTGTCCACATGTCCAGCCTGTCTTTATTTCCAGCCTGTTCTTATTTCCAGCCTGTCCACTTGTCCAGCCTGTCCTTATTACTAGCCTGTCCACTTGTCCAGCCTGTCCTTATTACCAGCCTATTCTTATTTCCAGCCTGTCCACCTGTCCAGTCTGTTCTTGTATCCATCCTGTTCTTATATCCAGCCTGTCTTTCAATCCAGCCTGTTCTTATTTCCACCCTGTCTAAATTACCAGCTTGTCCTTATTTCTAGCCTGTCCACTTATCCAGCCTGTCCTTCTTTCCAGCCTGTACACCTGTCTAGCCTGTTCTTGTATTCAGCCTGTCTTTCAGTCCATCCTGTTCTTATATCCAGCCTGTCTTTCAATCCAGCCTGTTCTTATTTCCACCCTGTCTAAATTACCAGCTTGTCCTTATTTCCAGCCTGTCCACTTGTCCAGCCTATCCTTGTATCCAGCCTGTTCTTATATCCAGCCTCTTCTAATATCCAGCCTGTTCATATTGCCAGCCTGTTCTTAATTCCAGCCTGTCCTTATTTCCAGCCTGTTCACTTGTCCAGCCTGTCCTGATTACCAGCCTGTTCTAATTTCCAGCCTGTCCATCAGTCCAGCCTGTTCTTGTATCCAGCCTTTTCTTATATCCAGCCTGCCTTTCAGTACAGCCTGTGCTTATTTCCAGCCTGTCCAAATGTCCGGCCTGTCCTTATTTCCAGCCTGTCCTTATTTCCAGCCTGTCCACTTGTCCAGACTGTCCTTATTACCAGTCTGTTCTTTATTTCCAGCCTGTCCATATTTCCAGCCTGTCCAATTTTCCAGCCTGTCCTTATTTCCAGACTGTTCTTATTTCCAGCCTGTCCACATGTCCAGCCTGTCTTTATTTCTAGCCTGTTCTTATTTCCAGCCTGTCCACTTTTCCAGCCTGTCCTTATTTCCAAACTGTTCTTATTTCCAGCCTGTCCACATGTCCAGCCTGTCCTTATTTCCAGGCTGTTCTTGTTTCCAGCCTGTCCACCTGTCCAGCCTCTTCTAATATCCAGCCTGTCCATCAGGCCAGCCTGTTCTTGTATCCAGCCTTTTCTTATATCCAGCCTGCCTTTCAGTACAGCCTGTGCTTATTTCCAGCCTGTCCAAATGTCCGGCCTGTCCTTATTTCCAGCCTGTCCACTTGTCCATCCTGTCCTTATTTCCAGCCTGTACACCTGTCCAGCCTGTCCTTATTTCCAACCTGTGCACCTGTCCAGCATGTCCTTATTTCCAGCCTGTTCTTCTTTCCAGCCTGTTGTTATTTCTACCCTGTTCTTTTTTCCAGCCTGTACACCTGTCCAGCCTGTTCTTGTATTCAGCCTGTCTTTCAGTCCAGCCTGTTCTTATATCCAGCCTGTCCATTTGTCCAACTTGTCCTTATTTCCAGCCTGTCCACTTGTCCAGACTGTCTTTATTACCAGTCTGTTCTTTATTTCCAGCCTGTCCATCAGTCCAGCCTGTTCTTGTATCCAGCCTGTTCTTATATCCAACCTGTTCTAATTTCCAGCCTGTCAAGTCGTCCAACTTCTCGTTATTTCCCGCCTGTTCACTTGTCCAGACTGTCCTTATTACCAGCCTGTGCTTATTTCCAGCCTGTCCAAATATCCGGCCTGTCCTTATTTCCAGGCTGTTCTTATTTCCAGCCTGTCCACCTGTCCAGCCTCTTCTAATATCCAGCCTTTTCTTTTTGCCAGCCTGTTCTTATTTCCAGCCTGTTCGTATATCCAGCCTGTCCACCTGTCTAACTTGTCCTTATTTCCAGCCTGTCCACCTGTCCAACTTGTCCTTATTTCCAGCCTGTTCACTTGTCCAGCCTGTCATGATTACCAGCCTGTTCTAATTTCCGGCCTGTCCATCAGTCCAGCCTGTCCTGATTACCAGCCTGTTCTAATTTCCAGCCTGTCCATCAGGCCAGCCTGTTCTTGTATCCAGCCTTTTCTTATATCCAGCCTGCCTTTCAGTACAGCCTGTGCTTATTTCCAGCCTGTCCAAATGTCCGGCCTGTCCTTATTTCCAGCCTGTCCACTTGTCCATCCTGTCCTTATTTCCAGCCTGTACACCTGTCCAGCCTGTCCTTATTTCCAACCTGTCCACCTGTCCAGCATGTCCTTATTTCCAGCCTGTTCTTCTTTCCAGCCTGTTGTTATTTCTACCCTGTTCTTTTTTCCAGCCTGTCCACCTGTCCAGCCTGTTCTTATATCCAGCCTATCTTTTAGTCCAGCCTGTCCTTATTTCCAGCATGTACACCTGTCCAGCCTGTCCTTATTTCCAACCTGTCCACCTGTCCAGCATGTCCTTATTTCCAGCCTGTTCTTCTTTCCAGCCTGTTGTTATTTCTACCCTGTTTTTTTTCCAGCCAGTACACCATTCCAGCCTGTTCTTGTATTCAGCCTGTCTTTCAGTCCAGCCTGTTCTTATATCCAGCCTTTTCTTATATCCAGCCTTTTCTTATATCCAGCCTGCCTTTCAGTACAGCCTGTCCTTATTTCCAGCCTGTCCACTTGTCCAGACTGTCCTTATTACCAGTCTGTTCTTTATTTCCAGCCTGTCCATATTTCCAGCCTGTCCAATTTTCCAGCCTGTCCTTATTTCCAGACTGTTCTTATTTCCAGCCTGTCCACATGTCCAGCCTGTCTTTATTTCCAGCCTGTTCTTATTTCTAGCCTGTCCACTTATCCAGCCCGTCCTTCTTTCCAGCCTGTACACCTGTCTAGCCTGTTCTTGTATTCAGCCTGTCTTTCAGTCCAGGCTGTTCTTATATCCAGCCTGTTCTTATTTCCAGCCTGTCCATTTGTCAAACTTGTCCTTATTTCCAGCCTGTCCACTTGTCCAGCCTATCCTTGTATCCAGCCTGTTCTTATATCCAGCCTCTTCTAATATCCAGCCTGTTCATATTGCCAGCCTGTTCTTATTTCCAGCCTGTCCTTATTTCCAGCCTGTTCACTTGTCCAGCCTGTCCTGATTACCAGCCTGTTCTAATTTCCAGCCTGTCCATCAGTCCAGCCTGTTCTTGTATCCAGCCTTTTCTTATATCCAGCCTGCCTTTCAGTACAGCCTGTGCTTATTTCCAGCCTGTCCAAATGTCCGGCCTGTCCTTATTTCCAGCCTGTCCACTTGTCCATCCTGTCCTTATTTCCAGCCTGTACACCTGTCCAGCCTGTCCTTATTTCCAACCTGTCCACCTGTCCAGCATGTCCTTATTTCCAGCCTGTTCTTCTTTCCAGCCTGTTGTTATTTCTACCCTGTTCTTTTTTCCAGCCTGTCCACCTGTCCAGCCTGTTCTTATATCCAGCCTATCTTTTAGTCCAGCCTGTCCTTATTTCCAGCATGTACACCTGTCCAGCCTGTCCTTATTTCCAACCTGTCCACCTGTCCAGCATGTCCTTATTTCCAGCCTGTTCTTCTTTCCAGCCTGTTGTTATTTCTACCCTGTTTTTTTTTCCAGCCAGTACACCATTCCAGCCTGTTCTTGTATTCAGCCTGTCTTTCAGTCCAGCCTGTTCTTATATCCAGCCTTTTCTTATATCCAGCCTGCCTTTCAGTACAGCCTGTCCTTATTTCCAGCCTGTCCACTTGTCCAGACTGTCCTTATTACCAGTCTGTTCTTTATTTCCAGCCTGTCCATATTTCCAGCCTGTCCAATTTTCCAGCCTGTCCTTATTTCCAGACTGTTCTTATTTCCAGCCTGTCCACATGTCCAGCCTGTCTTTATTTCCAGCCTGTTCTTATTTCTAGCCTGTCCACTTATCCAGCCCGTCCTTCTTTCCAGCCTGTACACCTGTCTAGCCTGTTCTTGTATTCAGCCTGTCTTTCAGTCCAGGCTGTTCTTATATCCAGCCTGTTCTTATTTCCAGCCTGTCCATTTGTCAAACTTGTCCTTATTTCCAGCCTGTCCACTTGTCCAGCCTATCCTTGTATCCAGCCTGTTCTTATATCCAGCCTCTTCTAATATCCAGCCTGTTCATATTGCCAGCCTGTTCTTATTTCCAGCCTGTCCTTATTTCCAGCCTGTTCACTTGTCCAGCCTGTCCTGATTACCAGCCTGTTCTAATTTCCAGCCTGTCCATCAGTCCAGCCTGTTCTTGTATCCAGCCTTTTCTTATATCCAGCCTGCCTTTCAGTACAGCCTGTGCTTATTTCCAGCCTGTCCAAATGTCCGGCCTGTCCTTATTTCCAGCCTGTCCACTTGTCCATCCTGTCCTTATTTCCAGCCTGTACACCTGTCCAGCCTGTCCTTATTTCCAACCTGTCCACCTGTCCAGCATGTCCTTATTTCCAGCCTGTTCTTCTTTCCAGCCTGTTGTTATTTCTACCCTGTTCTTTTTTCCAGCCTGTACACCTGTCCAGCCTGTTCTTGTATTCAGCCTGTCTTTCAGTCCAGCCTGTTCTTATATCCAGCCTGTCCATTTGTCCAACTTGTCCTTATTTCCAGCCTGTCTACTTGTCCAGACTGTCTTTATTTCCAGCCTGTACATATTTCCAGCCTGTCCAATTTTCCAGCCTGTCCTTATTTCCAGACTGTTCTTATTTCCAGCCTGTCCACATGTCCAGCCTGTCTTTATTTCCAGCCTGTTCTTATTTCCAGCCTGTCCACCTGTCCAGCCTCTTCTAATATCCAGCCTGTTCTTATTTCCAGCCTTTTCTTATATCCAGCCTGCCTTTCAGTACAGCCTGTCCTTATTTCCAGCCTGTCCACTTGTCCAGACTGTCCTTATTACCAGTCTGTTCTTTATTTCCAGCCTGTCCATATTTCCAGCCTGTCCAATTTTCCAGCCTGTCCTTATTTCCAGACTGTTCTTATTTCCAGCCTGTCCACATGTCCAGCCTGTCCTTATTTCCAAACTGTTCTTATTTCCAGCCTGTCCACATGTCCAGCCTGTCCTTATTTCCAGGCTGTTCTTGTTTCCAGCCTGTCCACCTGTCCAGCCTCTTCTAATATCCAGCCTGTCCATCAGGCCAGCCTGTTCTTGTATCCAGCCTTTTCTTATATCCAGCCTGCCTTTCAGTCCAGCCTGTTCTTATATCCAGCCTGTTCTTATTTCCAGCCTGTCCATTTGTCAAACTTGTCCTTATTTCCAGCCTGTCCACTTGTCCAGCCTATCCTTGTATCCAGCCTGTTCTTATATCCAGCCTCTTCTAATATCCAGCCTGTTCATATTGCCAGCCTGTTCTTATTTCCAGCCTGTCCTTATTTCCAGCCTGTTCACTTGTCCAGCCTGTCCTGATTACCAGCCTGTTCTAATTTCCAGCCTGTCCATCAGTCCAGCCTGTTCTTGTATCCAGCCTTTTCTTATATCCAGCCTGCCTTTCAGTACAGCCTGTGCTTATTTCCAGCCTGTCCAAATGTCCGGCCTGTCCTTATTTCCAGGCTGTTCTTATTTCCAGCCTGTCCACCTGTCCAGCCTCTTCTAATATCCAGCCTGTCCACCTGTCTAACTTGTCCTTATTTCCAGCCTGTCCACCTGTCCAACTTGTCCTTATTTCCAGCCTGTTCACTTGTCCAGCCTGTCATGATTACCAGCCTGTTCTAATTTCCGGCCTGTCCATCAGTCCAGCCTGTCCTGATTACCAGCCTGTTCTAATTTCCAGCCTGTCCATCAGGCCAGCCTGTTCTTGTATCCAGCCTTTTCTTATATCCAGCCTGCCTTTCAGTACAGCCTGTGCTTATTTCCAGCCTGTCCAAATGTCCGGCCTGTCCTTATTTCCAGCCTGTCCACTTGTCCATCCTGTCCTTATTTCCAGCCTGTACACCTGTCCAGCCTGTCCTTATTTCCAACCTGTCCACCTGTCCAGCATGTCCTTATTTCCAGCCTGTTCTTCTTTCCAGCCTGTTGTTATTTCTACCCTGTTCTTTTTCCAGCCTGTCCACCTGTCCAGCCTGTTCTTATATCCAGCCTATCTTTTAGTCCAGCCTGTCCTTATTTCCAGCATGTACACCTGTCCAGCCTGTCCTTATTTCCAACCTGTCCACCTGTCCAGCATGTCCTTACTTCCAGCCTGTTCTTCTTTCCAGCCTGTTGTTATTTCTACCCTGTTCTTTTTTCCAGCCAGTACACCTGTCCAGCCTGTTCTTGTATTCAGCCTGTC
>NC_040877.1:92865793-92907225 GCF_003676215.2 Rhopalosiphum maidis
CTAAAATATTAAAAGAAAAACGCGAAGATTTACACTATTAAATGCAATCTTATACTACAAACAATTTACCCCTCCTAAAAATTTCGTACCAATTTTAGTAATTCCAAAAATCTTTAATTAATAATATATTAAAATCATATCACGAATCACCTACGGGAGGTCATACCGGTATAACAAGAACAATTCATAAAATACAAAATAATATTATTGGGAAAATTTGGTTAAAGACACCACTAATTTTATAAAAACGTGCCATAAGTGCCAAATAAATAAAAATCATAAGAAGGCAACCAATAGGTCAATTACAACCTATACAATTATCAAATAGACCATTAGACAGAGTAACATTTGATTATTTAGGTCCTTTAACCACTAGTAAAAAAAAAAATACATTTAGTGGCCGCATGTAATAATACTAAGTTCATATTTACCAAAGCTGTCGCTTCAGCTTCTGCCGAATCGACAGTTAAATTTATGATTCAAATAATATCCCATTGGGGATGTTTTAAAATATTTTCTTCCGATAGAGGTACTCATTTCAAAAATAAACTCGTGGAAGATATATGTAACAATTTAGGTATAAAACAAGTTTTATCTACAAGTTACTCTCCCCCAATCACAGGGGCTGGTCGAAAAAATTAATGGTGTGCTTTCTACTTCACTTCAAAAATTACAAGAAAATAATAATCAATCTAGATGGTCATACTATTTACCATACGTAACACTAAGTTATAACGCTACCCCACAAACTAGTACAAAATATAGTCCTTTTTATTTAATGCATGTTTCGAACCATACTTTCCAATTGACAATAATTAATTCCAGATAATCTACCATACGATATAAAAAAGTCATTAATTGAATTAAATGAAATACGTAATAAAATCCCCAGTATAGTTTCAATAGCTCAACAAAACCAAAAAAAATATCACGACAAATCACATCAAATAATAAGCTTTAATCCGGGAAATTTAGTTCTTATTAAATTTCCATTTTCAGAAGTAGGGAAATCTCCAAAATTAGGTCCAAAATATAGAGGTCCTTTTAAAATCTTAGAAAAAATCAATGACCTAAATTATAAAGTCGAACTTATTTTAGATAATAAAGTAACTGAAGATATAATCCACGTTAGGCGTCTTAAACCATATCACTCAAGAGAAAACATTAATAATTAATTATCACGAATAAATAATAATAAATTAAATATCAGATATTATTTAACAAAAAAATAAACTAATCTTTTTTAATAATATATAACAAATAAATTATAAATAATAAGATCATACAATTATACAGAACAATTTAATAATCATATTATAATTAAATAAAAACATGATTTGAATAATATAAAAAAAAAGAAGAAAACGCAGAAATAATAATAATTATTACACAAAAAGAAAAGGGGTTAATAATAAATAAATAATAATAATTTAGTTTAACTTAAAACTATTTACATTATATTATGTTTGTTTTAGCAGCCATTGTATTTTAATTACATTTATAAGATTGTAAGACACAGCATACTAGCTAGTTAACTTTCAACATATTCATAATGAACTTCACACCTCTCCTCATCGTCTTACAATTACACATGGTACATGGATTTATTGCATATGACTGTAATGGACCCAAGCTCAACATAACAGCATTTAATAGCTTGTCTGTGGAGCCATGTGAACCACCATCAGAAATCCACACCCAATCAATTCAACAACGAATTCAACTTCTACAAAAACAGATACCTACCAATACCTTATAAACATGCTCAATAATAATAAACTATTTTTAAGTAGGTGTTCAATTCTAGAAGATGCCCAAATGGTGAAAATGGTTTTTTTTTTTACAGAAATAACAATTAGGCAGTGCCCGGTGCTCTGAATTACACCAGAGACTAACATACCATCTACCAAACGGAGGAATAATTACAGGTTTAAAAGTTAACGAGACTATATTATCATCCGTTACAGTAGCCGGTTTTGTAGATAACATGGTAACTGCAAAGGCTCTACATTTTCATCTGAGAAAGGCACATGGCAAGAGGTTTAGTTCAAGCTAATTATAAAATCACTCTTACCGAAGGATTGCCATAGTAAACCACAACAAAATACGTTAACTCTCCCAACTGGTTCAACCTTAAAATTTCCGACCAATACGGTTTGGATATTTATAAAGGAGAGGTAGTGTGGAACGCAAATACTTATGATTGTGAAACTCATGAGTTCATTATTTTATATGACGGACCTGTTTCATTAATAACTTCGAACAATGACAAAACCACTCGAACATACCTAGTGGAATCGGACCAAATCGTTTTCGTTACACACAATAAGATCAACATATATATGTATATATACCAGCTATACAAACTGATCATTCTCAATTAACCATAATTACAGATTCATTATTTTTTTAATTATTTTAAAAAACAAAGACATACATCCACAAACATAGATTTAGTGGCTTATATAAATACTAAATTGGTATACATTGACAACCGTTCAAAGCATCGATAACAACTTTATACACAGATCTAATACAAAAACAATGCGAATTAGAACGTAAAGTGCTGTGTACACAAACTATCATTAGCCACATACAGTTTATCCGAATTCGCATACCATATGGGCGAAGGACCCCGGTTATACGGCATTAAAGGCTGGGGAAATCATATATCTACTAAAATGTAAACCAGTAGAAGTGGAAATATCATCAAAAAAAATGCAATATGTTATGATGAATTACCAGTTATTTACAATAATAAATCATACTTCATGGCTCCTAAAACAAGAACCCTACAAAAATTTGGCACAGAATTAGATTGTAATCACTTTTTACCACCTGCATTTTTACTTGATGGAGAATGGTATACTACATCGCAAATATTAGAGAAATAAAAAACCACAGACTCTTAAGCCTTCCACGAAATGGACATGGACATACAAAAGTATGGAAAATCTAATGACAGCAGGAATTTATAATTATGACACTATGAAAAATTTTCAACAATATTTAATACTACCTCAAGAAATAGAAGCATCGCAAAAAAATTTAGCAAGACAAACCATGGGTTTCACAATAATGGATCACAGGATAAATCTAAACACGTTAATTGACGAAAACACCATTAGTAATATGGTTGACAATAAACTAAGAAAAATGTGGGGGTGGTTTACCATTTTTGGTGAATTTATTCCGGATTATTAGTAATATTCTTTATATGGAAAATAATTCTAACCTGCATTAACACAGGACTTAACATTTCTCTTTTATACCAAACTTTTGGATTAAGCATAAATTAGTAGCAGGAGTATTACAAGCATTACTCATTTCATTATGCACAACGCAAATCAAAATCAACAACAACAACAGAAAAAGCAACAAAATCAACCACTACTGACTTTAAATCGAAATCCCAACTCACGAGACAAAGTCAATAAATCAATCACAAACTCAAAGCAAAAAAGTTTATACCCAAATATCAGAAAATTATCTATATGAATACATATTAAAATATTTCAAAATCCAATTTAACAGTCATATGCAATATAATTTCAAAAAAAAAAAAAAAAAAAAAAAAAAAAAAAATATAGTCAACATTGAACATAATTACCAGGTCACAATATAAAAAAATGTAATTATTTCCTAGTTTATTGTATATTCATTATTATTTTGAAAACAGGGTATGCATTGTCATTTGTAATATTAATATAGTACCATTTTATCTTGTATATAGATATATATATAATTACAATAACTACAATTATAATTTTTATTATTATCATAATTTCATATTAACTCAGATAATATTAATATAAGTTATATTAATGTTCTAAATGTAATAAAAAAAAAAAAAAAAAAAAAAAAAAAATTACAGTATATAATTTGTAATCTTCACTGTATAAATTTTTTCTACTAATTAGTTTTATATGATATGCTTACATTCTTATGCGAGGACGCATCAAAAAAAAGGCTAGGGTGGATGTAATGATGTGCACAAAGCCATCATATATCTTAAATTTTTAATTGTATGATAAATAATATTCAATAAAATACAATAATATATAATAATTATAGTAATAACATATTTATAATAATTATAATAATTGATAGCTTTAAATATAAGATAAAACTCACACATATGTACATATACACACGCACACACTCTTATATGTAAAAGAATTAGATATATAAGGGGACTAGTAGTCGCTAGATGGGGGAAGTCTTTATCATCTTATTGTGGCGGATGGTCAAAAGCGAGTGTAAGAGACTACGCAGATCGTTCATACAATAAGACATAATAATAAGTTTGTAATTGATTAAAATATATATATTAAAAAGTGTTAAAATAAGTTAAATAAAATTACAATTGTGATTCAAAGAAAAAAGGTCTAATTATTTCAAAATATAAATAGATCACCTCATATTACATCTTGAACGCGAACCACGATTTCAAACAAGCAAGTCGACACAGGAAGCAGAGAGGTAATATCATTAAAATATAATTATTTAGCAAGTAATAATTTAGAAATATATAATAGTCCCCAATCAACTTACTATTATTCTTCTCAATCATTACAACATTGTTTACTGTTGACAACATTGTTGATTATTGGACAACATTGTTGATTTTTGAACAACATTGTTTATTGTTGGACAATGTTTATTGTTGGAAAACATTGTTTATTGTTGGACAATGATAATTGTTGGACAACATTTTTTTGGATTGGACAACATTTCTTTGGATTGGACAACATTGTTTTGGATTGGACAACATTTTTTTGGTTTGGACAACAATTTTTGGATTGGACATCAATTTTTGGATTGGACAACATTGTTTTGGATTGGACATCAATTTTCAGATTGGACATCAATTTTTGGATTGGACAACATTGTTTTGGATTGGACATCAATTTTTGGATTGCTCAACATTGTTTAGATTGGACAACATTATTTTGGATTGGACAACATTGTTTTGGTTTGCACAACATTGTTTTGGATTGGACATCAATTTTTGGATTGGACATCAATTTTCAGATTGGACAACATTTTTTCGATTGGGACAACATTGTTTTGGTTTGGACAACATTGTTTATTGTTATACAACAATGTTGATTTTTGGAGAATATTGTTGATTTTTGAACAACATTGTTTATTGTTGGACATTGTTTATTGTTGGACAATGATTATGTTGGACAACATTGTTTATTGATGACAACATTGTTTATTGTTGGACAACATTGTTTATTGTTGAACAACATTGTTGATTGTTGGACAACATTGTTTATTGATGACAACATTGTTTATTGTTGGACAACATTGTTTATTGTTGACAACATTGTTTATTGTTGGACAATGATTATTGTTGGACAACATTGTTTTGGATTGGACATCAATTTTGGATTGGACAACATTTTTTTGGATTGGACAACATTGTTTGGGTTGGACAACATTGTTTATTGTTGGGTAACATTGTTTATTGTTGGACAACATTGTTTATTGTTGGACATTGTTTATTGTTGGACAACATTGTTTATTGTTGAACAACATTGTTTATATTTAGACAACATTGTTTATTGTTGGACAATGATAATTGTTGGACAACATTATTTGGATTGGACAACATTGTTTTGGTTTGCACAACATTGTTTTGGATTGGACATCAATTTTTGGATTGGACAAGATTTTTTTGGATTGGACAACATTTTTTTGGATTGGACAACATTGTTTTGGATTGGACAACATTGTTTTGGATTGAACATCAATTTTTGGATTGCTCAACATTGTTTAGGATTGGACATCAATATTCAGAATGGACAACATTTTTTTGGATTGGACATCAATTTTTGGATTGGACAACATTGTTTTGGATTGGACATCAATTTTCGGATTGGACAATATTTTTTTGGTTTGGACAAAATTGTTTTGGATTGGACCACATTATTTTGGAATGGACATCATTGTTTTGGTTTGCACAACATTGTTTTGGATTGGACATCAATTTTGGATTGGACAACATTTTTTTGGATTGGACAACATTGTTTTGGATTGGACATACATTTTTGGATTGGACAACATTGTTTTGGATTGGACATCAATTTTCAGATTGGACAACATTTTTTTGGTTTGGACAACATTGTTTTGGAATGGACAACATTTTTCAGATTGGACAACATTGTTTTGGATTGGACAGATTTTTCAGATTGGACATCAATTTTCGGATTGGACATCAATTTTCGGATTGGACAACATTGTTTTGGATTGGACAACATTGTTTTGGATTGGACATCAATTTTTGGATTGGACAACATTGTTTTGGATTGGACCACATTGTTTTGGATTGGACAACATTGTTTAGGTTTGCACAACATTGTTTTGGATTGAACATCAATTTTTGGATTGGACAACATTTTTTGGATTGGACAACATTGTTTTGGGTTGGACAACATTGTTTATTGTTGGACATTGTTTATTGTTGGACAACATTGTTTATTGTTGAACAACATTGTTTATTGTTGACAACATTGTTTGTTGTTGGGCAACATTGTTTATTGTTGAACAACATTGTTTATTGATGACAACTTTGTTTATTGTTGAACAACATTGTTGATTGTTGGACAACATTGTTTATTGATGACAACATTGTTTATTGTTGGACAACATTGTTGATTGTTGACAACATTGTTTATTGTTGGACAATGATTATTGTTGGACAACATTGTTTTGGATTGGACATCAATTTTCGGATTGGACAACATTTTTTTGGTTTGGACAAAATTGTTTTGGATTGGACCACATTATTTTGGATTGGACAACATTGTTTTGGTTTGCACAACATTGTTTTGGATTGGACATCAATTTTTGGATTGGACAACATTTTTTTGGATTGGACAACATTGTTTTGGATTGGACATACATTTTTGGATTGGACAACATTGTTTTGGGTTAGACATCAATTTTTAGATTGGACAACATTGTTTTGGATTGGACAACAATTTTTGGTTTGGACAACATTTTTTGGATTGGACAACATTGTTTTGGATTGGACATCAATTTTTGGATTGTACAACATTTTTTTGGATTGGACAACATTGTTTTGGATTGGACATCAATTTTTGGATTGGACAACATTTTTTTGGATTGGACAACATTGTTTTGGATTGGACATCAATTTTGGATTGGACATCAATTTTTAGATTGGACAACATTGTTTTGGATTGGACAACATTTTTTTGGATTGGACAACATTGTTTTGGATTGGACAACATTTTTTTGGATTGGACAACATTGTTTTGGATTGGACAACATTGTTTTGGATTGGACAACATTGTTTTTTGGATTGGACAACATTGTTTCGGTTTGGACAACATTGTTATGGATTGGACATCAATTTTCAGATTGGACAACATTTTTTTGGATTTGACAACATTGTTTTGGATTGGACATCAATATTCAGAATGGACAACATTTTTTTGGATTGGACATCAATTTTTGGATTGGACAACATTGTTTTGGTTTGGACAACATTGTTTTGGATTGGACAACATTATTTTGGATTGGACAACATTTTTTTGGATTGGACAACATTGTTTTGGATTGAACATTTTTTTTGGTTGGACAACATTGTTTAGATTGGATAACATTTTTTTGGTTTGGACAACAATTTTCAGATTGGACAACATTGTTTTGGATTGGACAAAATTGTTTTGGATTGGACATCAATTTTTGGATTGGACAACATTGTTTTGGATTGCACAACATTGTTTTGGATTGGACAACATTGTTTTGGATTGGACATCAATATTCAGAATGGACAACATTTTTTTGGATTGGACATCAATTTTTGGATTGGACAACATTTTTTTGGATTGGACAACATTTTTTTGGATTGAACAACATTGTTTTGGATTGGACATCAATTTTTGGATTGGACATCAATTTTTGGATTGGACAACATTGTTTTGGATTGGACATCAATTTTCAGATTGGACATCAATTTTTGGATTGGACAACATTGTTTTGGATTGGACATCAATTTTTGGATTGCTCAACATTGTTTAGATTGGACAACATTATTTTGGATTGGACAACATTTTTTCAGATTGGACATCAATTTTTGGATTGGACAACATTGTTTTGGATTGGACATCAATTTTTGGATTGCTCAACATTGTTTAGATTGGACAACATTATTTTGGTTTGGACAACATTGTTTTGGATTGGACATCAATTTTCAGATTGGACAACATTTTTTTGGATTGGACATACATTTTTGGATTGGACAACATTGTTTTGGGTTGGACATCAATTTTTGGATTGGACAACATTGTTTTGGATTGGACATCAATTTTCGGATTGGACAACATTTTTTTGGTTTGGACAAAATTGTTTTGGATTGGACATCAATTTTTGGATTGGACAACATTGTTTTGGATTGGACATCAATTTTCAGATTGGACAACATTTTTTTGGATTTGACAACATTGTTTTGGATTGGACATCAATATTCAGAATGGACAACATTTTTTGGATTGGACATCAATTTTTGGATTGGACAACATTGTTTTGGATTGAACATCAATTTTTGGATTGCTCAACATTGTTTAGATTGGACAACATTATTTTGGATTGGACAACATTGTTTTGGATTGGACAACATTTTTTTGGATTGGACAACATTTCTTTGGATTGGACAACATTGTTTTGGATTGGACAACATTTTTTTGGTTTGGACAACAATTTTTGGATTGGACAACATTGTTTTGGATTGGACATCAATTTTCAGATTGGACAACATTTTTTTGGATTGGACAACATTGTTTTGGTTTGGACAACATTGTTTATTGTTATACAACAATGTTGATTTTTGGAGAATATTGTTGATTTTTGAACAACATTGTTTATTGTTGGACATTGTTTATTGTTGGACAATGATTATTGTTGGACAACATTGTTTATTGATGACAACATTGTTTATTGTTGGACAACATTGTTTATTGTTGGACAACATTGTTTATTGTTGAACAACATTGTTGATTGTTGGACAACATTGTTTATTGATGACAACATTGTTTATTGTTGGACATTGTTTATTGTTGGACAACATTGTTTATTGTTGGACAACATTGTTTATTGTTGACAACATTGTTTATTGTTGACAACATTGTTTATTGTTGGACAATGATTATTGTTGGACAACATTGTTTTGGATTGGACATCAATTTTTGGATTGGACAACATTGTTTTGGATTGGACATCAATTTTTGGATTGCTCAACATTGTTTAGATTGGACAACATTATTTTGGATTGGACAACATTTTTTCAGATTGGACATCAATTTTTGGATTGGACAACATTGTTTTGGATTGGACATCAATTTTTGGATTGCTCAACATTGTTTAGATTGGACAACATTATTTTGGTTTGGACAACATTGTTTTGGATTGGACATCAATTTTCAGATTGGACAACATTTTTTTGGATTGGACATACATTTTTGGATTGGACAACATTGTTTTGGGTTGGACATCAATTTTTGGATTGGACAACATTGTTTTGGATTGGACATCAATTTTCGGATTGGACAACATTTTTTTGGTTTGGACAAAATTGTTTTGGATTGGACATCAATTTTTGGATTGGACAACATTGTTTTGGATTGGACATCAATTTTCAGATTGGACAACATTTTTTTGGATTTGACAACATTGTTTTGGATTGGACATCAATATTCAGAATGGACAACATTTTTTTGGATTGGACATCAATTTTTGGATTGGACAACATTGTTTTGGATTGAACATCAATTTTTGGATTGCTCAACATTGTTTAGATTGGACAACATTATTTTGGATTGGACAACATTGTTTTGGATTGGACAACATTTTTTTGGATTGGACAACATTTCTTTGGATTGGACAACATTGTTTTGGATTGGACAACATTTTTTTGGTTTGGACAACAATTTTTGGATTGGACAACATTGTTTTGGATTAGACATCAATTTTCAGATTGGACAACATTTTTTTGGATTGGACAACATTGTTTTGGTTTGGACAACATTGTTTATTGTTATACAACAATGTTGATTTTTGGAGAATATTGTTGATTTTTGAACAACATTGTTTATTGTGGGACATTGTTTATTGTTGGACAATGATTATTGTTGGACAACATTGTTTATTGATGACAACATTGTTTATTGTTGGACAACATTGTTTATTGTTGGACAACATTGTTTATTGTTGAACACCATTGTTGATTGTTGGACAACATTGTTTATTGATGACAACATTGTTTATTGTTGGACATTGTTTATTGTTGGACAACATTGTTTATTGTTGGACAACATTGTTTATTGTTGACAACATTGTTTATTGTTGACAACATTGTTTATTGTTGGACAATGATTATTGTTGGACAACATTGTTTTGGATTGGACATCAATTTTTGGATTGGACAACATTTTTTTGGATTGGACAACATTGTTTTGGGTTGGACAACATTGTTTATTGTTGGACAACATTGTTTATTGTTGAACAACATTGTTTATTGTTGACAACATTGTTTATTGTTGGGCAACATTGTTTATTGTTGGACAACATTGTTTATTGTTGGACATTGTTTATTGTTGGACAACATTGTTTATTGTTGAACAACATTGTTTATATTTAGACAACATTGTTTATTGTTGGACAATGATAATTGTTGGACAACATTATTTTGGATTGGACAACATTGTTTTGGTTTGCACAACATTGTTTTGGATTGGACATCAATTTTTGGATTGGACAAGATTTTTTTGGTTTGGACAACAATTTTTGGATTGGACAACATTGTTTTAGTTGGGACAACATTGTTTTGGATTGGACATCAATTTTCAGATTGGACAACATTTTTTTGGTTTGGACAACATTGTTTTGGATTGGACATCAATTTTCAGATTGGACAACATTTTTTTGGATTGGACATACATTGTTTTGGATTGGACATCAATTTTCAGATTGGACAACATTTTTTTGGATTGGACAACATTGTTTTGGATTGGACATCAATTTTCAGATTGGACAACATTTTTTTGGATTGGACAACATTGTTTTGGATTGGACATCAATTTTCAGTTTGGACAACATTGTTTAGGATTGGACATCAATATTCAGAATGGACAACATTTTTTTGGATTGGACATCAATTTTTGGATTGGACAACATTGTTTTGGATTGGACATCAATTTTCGGATTGGACAACATTTTTTTGGTTTGGACAAAATTGTTTTGGATTGGACCACATTATTTTGGATTGGACAACATTGTTTTGGTTTGCACAACATTGTTTAGATTGGATAACATTTTTTTGGTTTGGACAACAATTTTCAGATTGGACAAAATTGTTTTGGATTGGACATCAATTTTTGGATTGGACAACATTGTTTTGGATTGGACAACATTGTTTTGGATTGGACAACATTGTTTTGGATTGGACATCAATATTCAGAATGGACAACATTTTTTTGGATTGGACATCAATTTTTGGATTGGACAACATTGTTTTGGATTGGACATCAATTTTTGGATTGCTCAACATTGTTTAGATTGGACAACATTGTTTTGGTTTGCACAACATTGTTTTGGATTGGACATCAATTTTTGGATTGGACAACATTTTTTTGGATTGGACAACATTTTTTTGGATTGAACAACATTGTTTTGGATTGGACATCAATTTTTGGATTGGACATCAATTTTTGGATTGGACAACATTGTTTTGGATTGGACATCAATTTTCAGATTGGACATCAATATTTGGATTGGACAACATTGTTTTGGATTGGACATCAATTTTTGGATTGCTCAACATTGTTTAGATTGGACAACATTATTTTGGATTGGACAACATTGTTTTGGATTGGACAACATTTTTTTGGATTGGACAACATTTCTTTGGATTGGACAACATTGTTTTGGATTGGACAACATTTTTTTGGTTTGGACAACAATTTTTGGATTGGACAACATTGTTTTGGATTGGACATCAATTTTCAGATTGGACAACATTTTTTTGGATTGGACAACATTGTTTTGGTTTGGACAACATTGTTTATTGTTATACAACAATGTTGATTTTTGGAGAATATTGTTGATTTTTGAACAACATTGTTTATTGTGGGACATTGTTTATTGTTGGACAATGATTATTGTTGGACAACATTGTTTATTGATGACAACATTGTTTATTGTTGGACAACATTGTTTATTGTTGGACAACATTGTTTATTGTTGAACAACATTGTTGATTGTTGGACAACATTGTTTATTGATGACAACATTGTTTATTGTTGGACATTGTTTATTGTTGGACAACATTGTTTATTGTTGGACAACATTGTTTATTGTTGACAACATTGTTTATTGTTGACAACATTGTTTATTGTTGGACAATGATTATTGTTGGACAACATTGTTTTGGATTGGACATCAATTTTTGGATTGGACAACATTTTTTTGGATTGGACAACATTGTTTTGGGTTGGACAACATTGTTTATTGTTGGACAACATTGTTTATTGTTGGACATTGTTTATTGTTGGACAACATTGTTTATTGTTGAACAACATTGTTTATATTTAGACAACATTGTTTATTGTTGGACAATGATAATTGTTGGACAACATTATTTTGGATTGGACAACATTGTTTTGGTTTGCACAACATTGTTTTGGATTGGACATCAATTTTTGGATTGGACAAGATTTTTTTGGATTGGACAACATTTTTTTGGATTGGACAACATTGTTTTGGATTGGACAACATTTTTTTGGTTTGGACAACAATTTTTGGATTGGAAAACATTGTTTTGGTTTGGACAACATTGTTTTGGATTGGACATCAATTTTCAGATTGGACAACATTTTTTTGGATTGGACATACATTGTTTTGGATTGGACATCAATTTTCAGATTGGACAACATTTTTTTGGATTGGACAACATTGTTTTGGATTGGACATCAATTTTCAGATTGGACAACATTTTTTTGGATTGGACAACATTGTTTTGATTGGACATCAATTTTCAGATTGGACAACATTGTTTAGGATTGGACATCAATATTCAGAATGGACAACATTTTTTTGGATTGGACATCAATTTTTGGATTGGACAACATTGTTTTGGATTGGACATCAATTTTCGGATTGGACAACATTTTTTTGGTTTGGACAAAATTGTTTTGGATTGGACCACATTATTTTGGATTGGACAACATTGTTTTGGTTTGCACAACATTGTTTAGATTGGATAACATTTTTTTGGTTTGGACAACAATTTTCAGATTGGACAAAATTGTTTTGGATTGGACATCAATTTTTGGATTGGACAACATTGTTTTGGATTGGACAACATTGTTTTGGATTGGACAACATTGTTTTGGATTGGACATCAATATTCAGAATGGACAACATTTTTTTGGATTGGACATCAATTTTTGGATTGGACAACATTGTTTTGGATTGGACATCAATTTTTGGATTGCTCAACATTGTTTAGATTGGACAACATTGTTTTGGTTTGCACAACATTGTTTTGGATTGGACATCAATTTTTGGATTGGACAACATTTTTTTGGATTGGACAACATTTTTTTGGATTGAACAACATTGTTTTGGATTGGACATCAATTTTTGGATTGGACATCAATTTTTGGATTGGACAACATTGTTTTGGATTGGACATCAATTTTCAGATTGGACATCAATATTTGGATTGGACAACATTGTTTTGGATTGGACATCAATTTTTGGATTGCTCAACATTGTTTAGATTGGACAACATTATTTTGGATTGGACAACATTGTTTTGGTTTGCACAACATTGTTTTGGATTGGACATCAATTTTTGGATTGGACAACATTTTTTTGGATTGGACAACATTTTTTTGGATTGGACAACATTGTTTTGGATTGGACAACATTTTTTTGGTTTGGACAACAATTTTTGGATTGGACAACATTGTTTTGGTTTGGACAACATTGTTTTGGATTGGACATCAATTTTCAGATTGGACAACATTTTTTTGGATTGGACATACATTTTTGGATTGGACAACATTGTTTTGGGTTGGACATCAATTTTTGGATTGGACAACATTGTTTTGGATTGGACATCAATTTTCGGATTGGACAACATTTTTTTGGTTTGGACAAAATTGTTTTGGATTGGACATCAATTTTTGGATTGGACAACATTGTTTTGGATTGGACATCAATTTTCAGATTGGACAACATTTTTTTGGATTGGACAACATTGTTTTGGATTGGACATCAATTTTCAGATAGGACAACATTTTTTTGGATTTGACAACATTGTTTTGGATTGGACATCAATATTCAGAATGGACAACATTTTTTTGGATTGGACATCAATTTTTGGATTGGACAACATTGTTTTGGATTGAACATCAATTTTTGGATTGCTCAACATTGTTTAGATTGGACAACATTATTTTGGATTGGACAACATTGTTTTGGTTTGCACAACATTGTTTTGGATTGGACATCAATTTTTGGATTGGACAACATTTTTTTGGATTGGACAACATTTCTTTGGATTGGACAACATTGTTTTGGATTGGACAACATTTTTTTGGTTTGGACAACAATTTTTGGATTGGACATCAATTTTTGGATTGGACAACATTGTTTTGGATTGGACATCAATTTTCAGATTGGACATCAATTTTTGGATTGGACAACATTGTTTTGGATTGGACATCAATTTTTGGATTGCTCAACATTGTTTAGATTGGACAACATTTTTTTGGATTGGACAACATTTTTTTGGATTGGACAACATTGTTTTGGATTGGACAACATTTTTTTGGTTTGGACAACAATTTTTGGATTGGACAACATTGTTTTGGTTTGGACAACATTGTTTTGGATTGGACATCAATTTTCAGATTGGACAACATTTTTTTGGATTGGACATACATTGTTTTGGATTGGACATCAATTTTCAGATTGGACAACATTTTTTTCGATTGGACAACATTGTTTTGGTTTGGACAACATTGTTTATTGTTATACAACAATGTTGATTTTTGGAGAATATTGTTGATTTTTGAACAACATTGTTTATTGTTGGACATTGTTTATTGTTGGACAATGATTATTGTTGGACAACATTGTTTATTGATGACAACATTGTTTATTGTTGGACAACATTGTTTATTGTTGAACAACATTGTTGATTGTTGGACAACATTGTTTATTGATGACAACATTGTTTATTGTTGGACAACATTGTTTATTGTTGACAACATTGTTTATTGTTGGACAATGATTATTGTTGGACAACATTGTTTTGGATTGGACATCAATTTTTGGATTGGACAACATTTTTTTTGATTGGACAACATTGTTTTGGGTTGGACAACATTGTTTATTGTTGGACAACATTGTTTATTGTTGAACAACATTGTTTATTGTTGACAACATTGTTTATTGTTGGGCAACATTGTTTATTGTTGGACAACATTGTTTATTGTTGGACATTGTTTATTGTTGGACAACATTGTTTATTGTTGAACAACATTGTTTATATTTAGACAACATTGTTTATTGTTGGACAATGATAATTGTTGGACAACATTATTTTGGATTGGACAACATTGTTTTGGTTTGCACAACATTGTTTTGGATTGGACATCAATTTTTGGATTGGACAAGATTTTTTTGGATTGGACAACATTTTTTTGGATTGGACAACATTGTTTTGGATTGGACAACATTTTTTTGGTTTGGACAACAATTTTTGGATTGGAAAACATTGTTTTGGTTTGGACAACATTGTTTTGGATTGGACATCAATTTTCAGATTGGACAACATTTTTTTGGATTGGACATACATTGTTTTGGATTGGACATCAATTTTCAGATTGGACAACATTTTTTTGGATTGGACAACATTGTTTTGGATTGGACATCAATTTTCAGATTGGACAACATTTTTTTGGATTGGACAACATTGTTTTGGATTGGACATCAATTTTCAGATTGGACAACATTGTTTAGGATTGGACATCAATATTCAGAATGGACAACATTTTTTTGGATTGGACATCAATTTTTGGATTGGACAACATTGTTTTGGATTGGACATCAATTTTCGGATTGGACAACATTTTTTTGGTTTGGACAAAATTGTTTTGGATTGGACCACATTATTTTGGATTGGACAACATTGTTTTGGTTTGCACAACATTGTTTTGGATTGGACATCAATTTTTGGATTGGACAACATTTTTTTGGATTGGACAACATTGTTTTGGATTGGACATACATTTTTGGATTGGACAACATTGTTTTGGATTGGACATCAATTTTCAGATTGGACAACATTTTTTTGGTTTGGACAACATTGTTTTGGAATGGACAACATTTTTCAGATTGGACAACATTGTTTTGGATTGGACAGATTTTTCAGATTGGACATCAATTTTCGGATTGGACATCAATTTTCGGATTGGACAACATTGTTTTGGATTGGACAACATTGTTTTGGATTGGACATCAATTTTTGGATTGGACAACATTGTTTTGGATTGGACCACATTGTTTTGGATTGGACAACATTGTTTTGGTTTGCACAACATTGTTTTGGATTGAACATCAATTTTTGGATTGGACAACATTTTTTGGATTGGACAACATTGTTTTGGGTTGGACAACATTGTTTATTGTTGGACATTGTTTATTGTTGGACAACATTGTTTATTGTTGAACAACATTGTTTATTGTTGACAACATTGTTTATTGTTGGGCAACATTGTTTATTGTTGAACAACATTGTTTATTGATGACAACTTTGTTTATTGTTGGAAAACATTGTTTACTGTTGACAACATTGTTGATTATTGGACAACATTGTTGATTTTTGAACAACATTGTTTATTGTTGGACAATGTTTATTGTTGGACAATGATTATTGTTGGACAACATTGTTTATTGATGACAACATTGTTTATTGTTGGACAACATTGTTTATTGTTGGACAACATTGTTTATTGTTGAACAACATTGTTTATTGTTGGACAACATTGTTTATTGATGACAACATTGTTTATTGTTGGACATTGTTAATTTTTAGACAACATTGTTCATTTTTAGACAACATTGTTTATTGTTGGACAACAATGCTTCAGATTGGACAACATTTTTTATTGTTGGACAACGTTGTTGATTTTTGAACAACATTGTTTATTGTTGGACAACATTGTTTATTGTTGAACAACATTGTTTATTGTTGGACAACATTGTTTATTGATGACAACATTGTTTATTGTTGGACATTGTTTATTGTTGGACAACATTATTTATTGTTGACAACATTGTTTATTGTTGACAACATTGTTTATTGTTGACAACATTGTTTATTGTTGGACAATGATTATTGTTGGACAACATTGTTTTGGATTGGACATCAATTTTTGGATTGGACAACATTTTTTTGGATTGGACAACATTGTTTTGGTTTGCACAACATTGTTTTGGATTGGACATCAATTTTTGGATTGGACAACATTTTTTGGATTGGACAACATTGTTTTGGGTTGGACAACATTGTTTATTGTTGGACAACATTGTTTATTGTTGAACAACATTGTTTATTGTTGACAACATTGTTTATTGTTGGGCAACATTGTTTATTGTTGGACAACATTGTTTATTGTTGGACATTGTTTATTGTTGGACAACATTGTTTATTGTTGAACAACATTGTTTATATTTAGACAACATTGTTTATTGTTGGACAATGATTATTGTTGGACAACATTGTTTATTGTTGTCAACATTGTTTATTGATGACTACATTGTTTATTGTTGAACAACATTGTTTATTGTTGTCAACATTGTTAATTGATGACAACATTGTTTATTGTTGGAAAACATTGTAATGATGTGCACTTAGCCATCATATATCTTAAATTTTTAATTGTATGATAAGTAATATTCAATAAAATACAATAATATATAATAATTATAGTAATAACATATTTATAATAATTATAATAATTGATTGCTTTAAATATAAGATAAAACTCACACATATGTACATATACACACGCACACACTCTTATATGTAAAAGAATTAGATATATAAGGGGACTAGTAGTCGCTAAGATGGGGGAGTCTTTATCATCTTATTGTGCGGATGGTCAAAAGCGAGTGTAAGAGACTACGCAGATCGTTCATACAATAAGACATAATAATAAGTTTGTAATTGATTAAAATATATATATTAAAAAGTGTTAAAAATAAGTTAAATAAAATTACAATTGTGATTCAAAGAAAAAAGGTCTAATTATTTCAAAATATAAATCGATCACCTCATATTACATCTTGAACGCGAACCACGATTTCAACAAGCAAGTCGACACAGGAAGCAGAGAGGTAATATCATTAAAATATAATTATTTAGCAAGTAATAATTTAGAAATATATAATAGTCCCCAATCAACTTACTATTATTCTTTCTCAATCATTACAAAGTGGCGCCCAACTAGTGGCTCTTACCGCGTTTAAAAATCCCCGAAATAATAATACAAATATTAAATTACAAATAAAACGAACATATTTTTTTAAACAAATGTCACAAAATAATAATAATCAGGAAAATGAAATAGAAGAACCAATTTTTATTTCACTGCCAAATGAAATAAACAAAGTTAATAAACCTCAATTAATTTTAGAATTAAATAAAAGAAATTTAAATAGTGTAGGAACAGTTGCAGAACTTAAGAATAGATTATTAAAATATTTAAACGGTGAATCTTGCCCGGACGATTTTGTGACAATAAATGAAAATTATCAAACCAAAACGAACAAAATGGAGAGTAAAAAACTTTATTTCAAACCTGACATATTTTCCGATTCTTCATCTGATAGTATAGATGCATTTTTAAAAAAATATCAAAGAGCAGCTTCCATTAATGGCTGGTCCGAACAAGAAAAATTACAATTCATACCTGCATTTTTAGAGGGCCCAGCACTAACTTTTTATGAAAACATCGAAAATCAAAATTTCAATAAATGGGCTGATTTAGAAAAACAACTTCGAAATGAATTCGAACACATTGCTCATAAAGATATGCTTCGATTATTACTCGAAAAAAGAAAGCAATTAGATGATGAACTACCTATGACATTCATTAATGAAATCGAATCACTTTGTAGACGTATAGATTCTGAAATGGCTCAACAAGAAATAACTAGACATATAATGAACGGTCTTAAACCAAATATTACTAGATACATTGGAATATTAGATAATTCAACACTAAAATTATTAAAAGACAATATAAGAAAATATGAAATGGTAGAATTTATGGTAACGGGCGAAATAAATCAATCTCCTTCCGAAATAAAAACTGATATAATCACTCATAAACTAAATCAAATCTCAAACGAAATAAATGAAAAAATAAATCTGCTTAATGAAAACAACAATAAATTTAAAACCGACATAGAAAATATTATAAACCCTCAAGTTCAAAATAACAATTCTAATATGTACAATAATTTTAAAAATAATCGCCAATCTTTTTCAAACAATAAAATAAATACAAAAAAATGTGAAATATGCTCTAAAAACAATCATATCACAGAATTTTGCTATTTTAAAAACAAAAATACATCAAAAAATAACAACAAAATACAATGTACAATTTGTAATAGAAATAATCATTTCACAGAAAATTGTCGATTAAAAAAAAACCCGATTAATTGTCAATTATGTGATATGATAGGACATTCAGCAATAACTTGTAGAAAATTTTCAATTCAAAAAAACTAATAAATAGGTCAAACAGTTTTTCTGACACTCGCTGTTACCCTTCATTGTCAGTTAAAAAACCAGCAACTACTTACAAAATTAATCATATTTCTGAACCTTTATTTATTCGTGCTAAACTTAATAATATTGATGTACCAATAACTATTGATACAGGAGCCAATATTTGTTGTATTAGACACACGCTTGTTCCCCCTGAAAATAAAATAATTAAAGAAAACATAATTCTATCAGGCCCAAATAACAACCATTTAACTGTATATGGATCTACAGTGATTAAACTAAAAATCGATTCTCAGGATTTTGAAACATCGGTATTTATTGTCAAAAATTTAACATGCCATATAATAATAGGAAATAATTTTCTACACAAAAATAAGGCTATTATAAATTTTCATAATAATACTTTATTATTAAATGATTCAATTACAATACAAACTTACACTAATCTATCTAATACAAATATTAATAATATTAAAGAGGAAATTGCTGATATATTTCTTGTAGATTCTGACTACTCGATTGCCCATTGCATATCTGCAGATTTAAAAATGTCTAAAGGAATAGCTTCTCGCATAAAAACAAAATTTGGAAACACAACGCCTCAACTTGAAAAGCTAAACCCACAAATAGGCGACGCAATTCCAATAAAAATCGGAAATAAAATAATTTATCACCTAGTAACAAAGCAAAAATATTTTCATAAACCTAAGTATAATAACATAAAGCTTACTATACAAAACTTAAAAAAATCAATGCAAAAATTACACGATTTCAAAATTGCTATCCCTACAATTGCCTCAGGTATAGACAAATGTAATTGGACAATTATCAAACAAACAATTTTTACAGAATTTCTTAACACAAATATCAATCTTCTCATTTGTCATAAAGATAAAACACACATAACGAATAATTGGAAAACTCAAGAACATCAAAATGTCATAAATTTAATACATAAGAATTACTATTTTTATAAAACATTAAAACAATTAAATAATATTAACGATAATTCCAATAATAAAATTAAATCACCCATCAATAACCTTAAAAATACTAAAAGTAATGATAAAAATATGAGTAACATAAGTGAATTAAAAAAAATAGATTATGATTATAATATAGACATTAATAATACAAAAGATAATAATAAAATAAAATCAGTATTTGTAAATTATAAACCAGGAGAAAATGTCGCGGGAGATGGAAACTGTGGCATTTATGCTGTATGCAATGCTTTAAACGACAACAAATTAAATAAAATTACTTCCATAGCAGATATCTTACAATTATTGAATGTTACACAGCTGCCTAATTATTGGATGTCTGATGACGAACTAGCCGCAATCTCTGATTATTATAATCACGATACTTATATTTACAATGACACTAATAAAACGGCAATTATCTATCAAAATAAGAATTATAATAATAGGTCCATAATCGTTTTATATAGTGTTGATAAAAACACGCATTGGATTCCGGGAACAAGAGCAGATAAAATGTCAAATAAAATACCATCTAATTACATTATCATTAATGATATACCGCCTTTAGAACATTTAATAAATAGCATAAAAAAAAAACATATTGATAATACAATTCCAAACGAGTCTATAGATATAAAAAAACCTCTTAATAATAATGATAACATTGAACCAGTAATTACTAATACAAAAATATCAAACACAATTTCGAATAATTCCGATGACAAAGAAATACTTATGGATAGTGAAGGAACTATAATAAATATATCTCAACATCTCGATAAATATCAACATAAAAAAGTAGTTGAGTTATTAAAAAAATTCATTCATCTCTTTACAACAGACACTTCACACATAAAATGTGCTAACGTAGATCCTTGCGAAATAAAATTGAAACCAAATTATACGGACCCTAAATTTAATGCGCCACACAGAGTATCTCCACAACAACGAGAAGAATTAAAAATACAATTAGACAAATTACTCGATGCAAATATTATTCGCCCAATAATATCAAAATTTGCAGCTCCAGCCTTTTTAGTAAAAAAAAAAGAAAAAGGATCTTATAGACTTGTAGTTTCATATAAAGAATTGAATGATAGAATCGAAACAGATCAATATCCTTTACCTAGAACTACAGATTTATTAAGATCTCTAGAAGGATCAAAATATTTTTCATCTCTTGACCTTAATAGTGGTTTTTTTCAATTACCTGTAAAAGAAGAAGACCAATATAAACTTGCATTTACATCTTGTCATGGACTATTCACGTTTACTAGAATCCCACAAGGCCTAAAAATTAGCTCAAGTATCTTTCAGAGAAAACTGAATGAAGCTTTTTCAGAATTATTATATAAATCTCTCATAATATACATTGATGACTTAGCATCTTATGGCAAAGACTTTGAACAAGCCTTAAACAATTTAAATAATGCTTTATTAATAATGGATAAATTAAATTTTTCTCTTAAAACAAGTAAATGTTTCTTTTTTAATAACAAAATTGAATTACTTGGCCATATAATAACTCGTGAAGGTATTAAACCGATGGATAAAAATACAAAAGCAATAACTGAGTTCAAACAACCAACAACTCAAAAAGAAGTTAGGTCATTTATAGGAATGTGCTCATATTACAGAAAACACGTAAAAGATTTTGCAAAAATAGCACACCCCCTCACTGAACTTATAAAAGGAGATAATAAAAAAATAGACTGGAAAGTAGAACATGAAGAATCTTTTAAAAAATTAAAAAATTATTTAATCTCTGAACCACTTTTAAAACACTTTGATGACGATAAACATGTTTTTCTAACAACAGATGCTTCAATAACAGGATTAGGAGCCTATATTGAACAACCCGATGATAATAATATATTACATCCAATAGGCTATGCATCGCGTAAGTTATTGGCTAATGAAAAAACATATTCTTCAACCACCCTAGAACTTTTAGGCTTATGTTTTGGAATAATTTACTTCCGAGAATATTTATGGGGAAGACATTTTACTGTTTTCTGCGACAATATAAGCCTTCAATATTATAGAAATTTAAAAATCCCTTCCGCTCGAATAGCCAGACTAACGCTCAAATTATTAGATTTTGATTTTGATATAGTTTACAAAAAAGGTAAAGAAAATGTAATTGCAGATGCTTTATCTAGGAATGCAATTAATAAAATTGATATAGTTCAAGATGAACATACAGAAATAAATCTAGATTCAGATAATATAAAAAATGAACAAGCTAAAGACAAATTCTGCTCTGATATAATTAAAGCAATAATTGAACCAAATAATAAAAATATTCCTAAAAATATTAAAAGAAAAACGCGAAGATTTACACTATTAAATGCAATCTTATACTACAAACAATTTACCCCTCCTAAAAATTTCGTACCAATTTTAGTAATTCCAAAATCTTTAATTAATAATATATTAAAATCATATCACGAATCACCTACGGGAGGTCATACCGGTATAACAAGAACAATTCATAAAATACAAAATAAATATTATTGGGAAAATTTGGTTAAAGACACCACTAATTTTATAAAAACGTGCCATAAGTGCCAAATAAATAAAAAATCAGAAGGCAAACCAATAGGTCAATTACAACCTATACAATTATCAAATAGACCATTAGACAGAGTAACATTTGATTATTTAGGTCCTTTAACCACTAGTAATAAAAAAAAATACATATTAGTGGCCGCATGTAATAATACTAAGTTCATATTTACCAAAGCTGTCGCTTCAGCTTCTGCCGAATCGACAGTTAAATTTATGATTCAAATAATATCCCATTGGGGATGTTTTAAAATATTTTCTTCCGATAGAGGTACTCATTTCAAAAATAAACTCGTGGAAGATATATGTAACAATTTAGGTATAAAACAAGTTTTATCTACAAGTTACTCCCCCCAATCACAGGGGCTGGTCGAAAAAATTAATGGTGTGCTTTCTACTTCACTGAAAAATTACATAGAAAATAATAATCAATCTAGATGGTCATACTATTTACCATACGTAACACTAAGTTATAACGCTACCCCACAAACTAGTACAAAATATAGTCCTTTTTATTTAATGCATGGTTTCGAACCATACTTTCCAATTGACAATAAATTAATTCCAGATAATCTACCATACGATATAAAAAAGTCATTAATTGAATTAAATGAAATACGTAATAAAATCCCCAGTATAGTTTCAATAGCTCAACAAAACCAAAAAAAATATCACGACAAATCACATCAAATAATAAGCTTTAATCCGGGAAATTTAGTTCTTATTAAATTTCCATTTTCAGAAGTAGGGAAATCTCCAAAATTAGGTCCAAAATATAGAGGTCCTTTTAAAATCTTAGAAAAAATCAATGACCTAAATTATAAAGTCGAACTTATTTTAGATAATAAAGTAACTGAAGATATAATCCACGTTAGGCGTCTTAAACCATATCACTCAAGAGAAAACATTAATAATTAATTATCACGAATAAATAATAATAAATTAAATATCAGATATTATTTAACAAAAAAAATAAACTAATCTTTTTAAATAAATATATAACAAATAAATTATAAATAATAAGATCATACAATTATACAGAACAATTTAATAATCATATTATAATTAAATAAAAACATGATTTGAATAATATAAAAAAAAAAAGAAGAAAACGCAGAAATAATAAATAATTATTACACAAAAAGAAAAGGGGTTAATAATAAAATAAATAATAATAATATTAGTTTTAACTTTAAAACTATTTACATTATATTATGTTTGTTTTAGCAGCCATTGTATTTTATATTATACATTTATAAGATTGTAAGACAAGCATACTATAGCTAGTTAACTTTCAACATATTCATAATGAACTTCACACCTCTCCTCATCGTCTTACAATTACACATGGTACATGGATTTATTGCATATGACTGTAATGGACCCAAGCTCAACATAACAGCATTTAATAGCTTGTCTGTGGAGCCATGTGAACCACCATCAGAAATCCACACCCAATCAATTCAACGAATTCAACTTCTACAAAAAACAGATACCTACCAAATACCTTATAAAACATGCTCAATAATAATAAACTATTTTATAAGTAGGTGTTCAATTCTAGAAGATGCCCAAATGGTAGAAAATGGTTTTTTTACAGAAATAACTGAATTAGGCAGTGCCCGGTGCTCTGAATTACACCAGAGACTAACATACCATCTACCAAACGGAGGAATAATTACAGGTTTAAAAGTTAACGAGACTATATTATCATCCGTTACAGTAGCCGGTTTTGTAGATAGACATGGTAACTGCAAAGGCTCTACATTTTCATCTGAGAAAGGCACATGGCAAGAGGTTATAGTTCAAGCTAATTATAAAATCACTCTTACCGAAGGATTAGCCATAGTAAACCACAAACAAAATACGTTAACTCTCCCAACTGGTTCAACCTTAAAATTATCCGACCAATACGGTTTGGATATTTATAAAGGAGAGGTAGTGTGGAACGCAAATACTTATGATTGTGAAACTCATGAGTTCATTATTTTATATGACGGACCTGTTTCATTAATAACTTCGAACAATGACAAAACCACTCGAACATACCTAGTGGAATCGGACCAAATCGTTTTTGCGTTACAACACATAAGATCAACATATATATGTAATATACCAGCTATACAAACTGATCATTCTCAATTAACCATAATTACAGATTCATTATTTTTTAATTATTTTAAAAACAAAGACATACATCCACAAAACATAGATTTAGTGGCTTATATAAATACTAAATTGGTATACATTGACAACCGTTTCAAAGCATCGATAACAACTTTATACACAGATCTAATACAAAAACAATGCGAATTAGAACGTAAAGTGCTGTTACACAAACTATCATTAGCCACATACAGTTTATCCGAATTCGCATACCATATGGGCGAAGGACCCGGTTATACGGCATTAAAGGCTGGGGAAATCATTTATCTACTAAAATGTAAACCAGTAGAAGTGGAAATATCATCAAAAAAAAATGCAATATGTTATGATGAATTACCAGTTATTTACAATAATAAATCATACTTCATGGCTCCTAAAACAAGAACCCTACAAAAATTTGGCACAGAATTAGATTGTAATCACTTTTTACCACCTGCATTTTTACTTGATGGAGAATGGTATACTACATCGCAAAATATTAGAGAAATAAAAAAACCACAGACTCTTAAGCCTTCCACGAAATGGACATGGACATACAAAAGTATGGAAAATCTAATGACAGCAGGAATTTATAATTATGACACTATGAAAAATTTTCAACAATATTTAATACTACCTCAAGAAATAGAAGCATCGCAAAAAAATTTAGCAAGACAAACCATGGGTTTCACAATAATGGATCACAGGATAAATCTAAACACGTTAATTGACGAAAACACCATTAGTAATATGGTTGACAATAAACTAAGAAAAATGTGGGGGTGGTTTACCATTTTTGGTGAATTTATTTCCGGATTATTAGTAATATTCTTTATATGGAAAATAATTCTAACCTGCATTAACACAGGACTTAACATTTCTCTTTTATACCAAACTTTTGGATTAAGCATAAAATTAGTAGCAGGAGTATTTACAAGCATTACTCATTTCATTATGCACAACGCAAATCAAAATCAACAACAACAACAGAAAAAGCAACAAAATCAACCACTACTGACTTTAAATCGAAATCCCAACTCACGAGACAAAGTCAATAAATCAATCACAAACTCAAAGCAAAAAAGTTTATACCCAAATATCAGAAAATTATCTATATGAATACATATTAAAATATTTCAAAATCCAATTTAACAGTCATATGCAATATAATTTCAAAAAAAAAAAAAAAAAAAAAAAAAAAAATATAGTCAACATTGAACATAATTACCAGGTCACAATATAAAAAAATGTAATTATTTCCTAGTTATATTGTATATTCATTATTATTTTGAAAACATGTATGCATTGTCATTTGTAATATTAATATAGTACCATTTTATCTTGTATATATATATATATATAATTACAATAACTACAATTATAATTTTTATTATTATCATAATTTCATATTAACTCATATAATATTAATATAAGTTATATTAATGTTCTAAATGTAATAAAAAAAAAAAAAAAAAAAAAAAAAAAATTACAGTATATAATTTGTAATCTTCACTGTATAAATTTTTTCTACTAATTTAGTTTTATATGATATGCTTACATTCTTATGCGAGGACGCATCAAAAAAAAGGCTAGGGTGGATGTAATGATGTGCACAAAGCCATCATATATCTTAAATTTTTAATTGTATGATAAATAATATTCAATAAAATACAATAATATATAATAATTATAGTAATAACATATTTATAATAATTATAATAATTGATAGCTTTAAATATAAGATAAAACTCACACATATGTACATATACACACGCACACACTCTTATATGTAAAAGAATTAGATATATAAGGGGACTAGTAGTCGCTAAGATGGGGGAGTCTTTATCATCTTATTGTGCGGATGGTCAAAAGCGAGTGTAAGAGACTACGCAGATCGTTCATACAATAAGACATAATAATAAGTTTGTAATTGATTAAAATATATATATTAAAAAGTGTTAAAAATAAGTTAAATAAAATTACAATTGTGATTCAAAGAAAAAAGGTCTAATTATTTCAAAATATAAATAGATCACCTCATATTACATCTTGAACGCGAACCACGATTTCAACAAGCAAGTCGACACAGGAAGCAGAGAGGTAATATCATTAAAATATAATTATTTAGCAAGTAATAATTTAGAAATATATAATAGTCCCCAATCAACTTACTATTATTCTTTCTCAATCATTACAACATTGTTTACTGTTGACAACATTGTTGATTATTGGACAACATTGTTGATTTTTGAACAACATTGTTTATTGTTGGACAATGTTTATTGTTGGAAAACATTGTTTATTGTTGGACAATGATAATTGTTGGACAACATTTTTTTGGATTGGACAACATTTCTTTGGATTGGACAACATTGTTTTGGATTGGACAACATTTTTTTGGTTTGGACAACAATTTTTGGATTGGACATCAATTTTTGGATTGGACAACATTGTTTTGGATTGGACATCAATTTTCAGATTGGACATCAATTTTTGGATTGGACAACATTGTTTTGGATTGGACATCAATTTTTGGATTGCTCAACATTGTTTAGATTGGACAACATTATTTTGGATTGGACAACATTGTTTTGGTTTGCACAACATTGTTTTGGATTGGACATCAATTTTTGGATTGGACATCAATTTTCAGATTGGACAACATTTTTTTCGATTGGACAACATTGTTTTGGTTTGGACAACATTGTTTATTGTTATACAACAATGTTGATTTTTGGAGAATATTGTTGATTTTTGAACAACATTGTTTATTGTTGGACATTGTTTATTGTTGGACAATGATTATTGTTGGACAACATTGTTTATTGATGACAACATTGTTTATTGTTGGACAACATTGTTTATTGTTGAACAACATTGTTGATTGTTGGACAACATTGTTTATTGATGACAACATTGTTTATTGTTGGACAACATTGTTTATTGTTGACAACATTGTTTATTGTTGGACAATGATTATTGTTGGACAACATTGTTTTGGATTGGACATCAATTTTTGGATTGGACAACATTTTTTTGGATTGGACAACATTGTTTTGGGTTGGACAACATTGTTTATTGTTGGGTAACATTGTTTATTGTTGGACAACATTGTTTATTGTTGGACATTGTTTATTGTTGGACAACATTGTTTATTGTTGAACAACATTGTTTATATTTAGACAACATTGTTTATTGTTGGACAATGATAATTGTTGGACAACATTATTTTGGATTGGACAACATTGTTTTGGTTTGCACAACATTGTTTTGGATTGGACATCAATTTTTGGATTGGACAAGATTTTTTTGGATTGGACAACATTTTTTTGGATTGGACAACATTGTTTTGGATTGGACAACATTGTTTTGGATTGAACATCAATTTTTGGATTGCTCAACATTGTTTAGGATTGGACATCAATATTCAGAATGGACAACATTTTTTTGGATTGGACATCAATTTTTGGATTGGACAACATTGTTTTGGATTGGACATCAATTTTCGGATTGGACAATATTTTTTTGGTTTGGACAAAATTGTTTTGGATTGGACCACATTATTTTGGAATGGACATCATTGTTTTGGTTTGCACAACATTGTTTTGGATTGGACATCAATTTTTGGATTGGACAACATTTTTTTGGATTGGACAACATTGTTTTGGATTGGACATACATTTTTGGATTGGACAACATTGTTTTGGATTGGACATCAATTTTCAGATTGGACAACATTTTTTTGGTTTGGACAACATTGTTTTGGAATGGACAACATTTTTCAGATTGGACAACATTGTTTTGGATTGGACAGATTTTTCAGATTGGACATCAATTTTCGGATTGGACATCAATTTTCGGATTGGACAACATTGTTTTGGATTGGACAACATTGTTTTGGATTGGACATCAATTTTTGGATTGGACAACATTGTTTTGGATTGGACCACATTGTTTTGGATTGGACAACATTGTTTAGGTTTGCACAACATTGTTTTGGATTGAACATCAATTTTTGGATTGGACAACATTTTTTGGATTGGACAACATTGTTTTGGGTTGGACAACATTGTTTATTGTTGGACATTGTTTATTGTTGGACAACATTGTTTATTGTTGAACAACATTGTTTATTGTTGACAACATTGTTTGTTGTTGGGCAACATTGTTTATTGTTGAACAACATTGTTTATTGATGACAACTTTGTTTATTGTTGAACAACATTGTTGATTGTTGGACAACATTGTTTATTGATGACAACATTGTTTATTGTTGGACAACATTGTTGATTGTTGACAACATTGTTTATTGTTGGACAATGATTATTGTTGGACAACATTGTTTTGGATTGGACATCAATTTTCGGATTGGACAACATTTTTTTGGTTTGGACAAAATTGTTTTGGATTGGACCACATTATTTTGGATTGGACAACATTGTTTTGGTTTGCACAACATTGTTTTGGATTGGACATCAATTTTTGGATTGGACAACATTTTTTTGGATTGGACAACATTGTTTTGGATTGGACATACATTTTTGGATTGGACAACATTGTTTTGGGTTGGACATCAATTTTTAGATTGGACAACATTGTTTTGGATTGGACAACAATTTTTGGTTTGGACAACATTTTTTGGATTGGACAACATTGTTTTGGATTGGACATCAATTTTTGGATTGGACAACATTTTTTTGGATTGGACAACATTGTTTTGGATTGGACATCAATTTTTGGATTGGACAACATTTTTTTGGATTGGACAACATTGTTTTGGATTGGACATCAATTTTTGGATTGGACATCAATTTTTAGATTGGACAACATTGTTTTGGATTGGACAACATTTTTTTGGATTGGACAACATTGTTTTGGATTGGACAACATTTTTTTGGATTGGACAACATTGTTTTGGATTGGACAACATTGTTTTGGATTGGACAACATTGTTTTGGATTGGACAACATTGTTTTGGTTTGGACAACATTGTTATGGATTGGACATCAATTTTCAGATTGGACAACATTTTTTTGGATTTGACAACATTGTTTTGGATTGGACATCAATATTCAGAATGGACAACATTTTTTTGGATTGGACATCAATTTTTGGATTGGACAACATTGTTTTGGTTTGGACAACATTGTTTTGGATTGGACAACATTATTTTGGATTGGACAACATTTTTTTGGATTGGACAACATTGTTTTGGATTGAACATTTTTTTTGGTTGGACAACATTGTTTAGATTGGATAACATTTTTTTGGTTTGGACAACAATTTTCAGATTGGACAACATTGTTTTGGATTGGACAAAATTGTTTTGGATTGGACATCAATTTTTGGATTGGACAACATTGTTTTGGATTGGACAACATTGTTTTGGATTGGACAACATTGTTTTGGATTGGACATCAATATTCAGAATGGACAACATTTTTTTGGATTGGACATCAATTTTTGGATTGGACAACATTTTTTTGGATTGGACAACATTTTTTTGGATTGAACAACATTGTTTTGGATTGGACATCAATTTTTGGATTGGACATCAATTTTTGGATTGGACAACATTGTTTTGGATTGGACATCAATTTTCAGATTGGACATCAATTTTTGGATTGGACAACATTGTTTTGGATTGGACATCAATTTTTGGATTGCTCAACATTGTTTAGATTGGACAACATTATTTTGGATTGGACAACATTTTTTCAGATTGGACATCAATTTTTGGATTGGACAACATTGTTTTGGATTGGACATCAATTTTTGGATTGCTCAACATTGTTTAGATTGGACAACATTATTTTGGTTTGGACAACATTGTTTTGGATTGGACATCAATTTTCAGATTGGACAACATTTTTTTGGATTGGACATACATTTTTGGATTGGACAACATTGTTTTGGGTTGGACATCAATTTTTGGATTGGACAACATTGTTTTGGATTGGACATCAATTTTCGGATTGGACAACATTTTTTTGGTTTGGACAAAATTGTTTTGGATTGGACATCAATTTTTGGATTGGACAACATTGTTTTGGATTGGACATCAATTTTCAGATTGGACAACATTTTTTTGGATTTGACAACATTGTTTTGGATTGGACATCAATATTCAGAATGGACAACATTTTTTTGGATTGGACATCAATTTTTGGATTGGACAACATTGTTTTGGATTGAACATCAATTTTTGGATTGCTCAACATTGTTTAGATTGGACAACATTATTTTGGATTGGACAACATTGTTTTGGATTGGACAACATTTTTTTGGATTGGACAACATTTCTTTGGATTGGACAACATTGTTTTGGATTGGACAACATTTTTTTGGTTTGGACAACAATTTTTGGATTGGACAACATTGTTTTGGATTGGACATCAATTTTCAGATTGGACAACATTTTTTTGGATTGGACAACATTGTTTTGGTTTGGACAACATTGTTTATTGTTATACAACAATGTTGATTTTTGGAGAATATTGTTGATTTTTGAACAACATTGTTTATTGTTGGACATTGTTTATTGTTGGACAATGATTATTGTTGGACAACATTGTTTATTGATGACAACATTGTTTATTGTTGGACAACATTGTTTATTGTTGGACAACATTGTTTATTGTTGAACAACATTGTTGATTGTTGGACAACATTGTTTATTGATGACAACATTGTTTATTGTTGGACATTGTTTATTGTTGGACAACATTGTTTATTGTTGGACAACATTGTTTATTGTTGACAACATTGTTTATTGTTGACAACATTGTTTATTGTTGGACAATGATTATTGTTGGACAACATTGTTTTGGATTGGACATCAATTTTTGGATTGGACAACATTGTTTTGGATTGGACATCAATTTTTGGATTGCTCAACATTGTTTAGATTGGACAACATTATTTTGGATTGGACAACATTTTTTCAGATTGGACATCAATTTTTGGATTGGACAACATTGTTTTGGATTGGACATCAATTTTTGGATTGCTCAACATTGTTTAGATTGGACAACATTATTTTGGTTTGGACAACATTGTTTTGGATTGGACATCAATTTTCAGATTGGACAACATTTTTTTGGATTGGACATACATTTTTGGATTGGACAACATTGTTTTGGGTTGGACATCAATTTTTGGATTGGACAACATTGTTTTGGATTGGACATCAATTTTCGGATTGGACAACATTTTTTTGGTTTGGACAAAATTGTTTTGGATTGGACATCAATTTTTGGATTGGACAACATTGTTTTGGATTGGACATCAATTTTCAGATTGGACAACATTTTTTTGGATTTGACAACATTGTTTTGGATTGGACATCAATATTCAGAATGGACAACATTTTTTTGGATTGGACATCAATTTTTGGATTGGACAACATTGTTTTGGATTGAACATCAATTTTTGGATTGCTCAACATTGTTTAGATTGGACAACATTATTTTGGATTGGACAACATTGTTTTGGATTGGACAACATTTTTTTGGATTGGACAACATTTCTTTGGATTGGACAACATTGTTTTGGATTGGACAACATTTTTTTGGTTTGGACAACAATTTTTGGATTGGACAACATTGTTTTGGATTAGACATCAATTTTCAGATTGGACAACATTTTTTTGGATTGGACAACATTGTTTTGGTTTGGACAACATTGTTTATTGTTATACAACAATGTTGATTTTTGGAGAATATTGTTGATTTTTGAACAACATTGTTTATTGTGGGACATTGTTTATTGTTGGACAATGATTATTGTTGGACAACATTGTTTATTGATGACAACATTGTTTATTGTTGGACAACATTGTTTATTGTTGGACAACATTGTTTATTGTTGAACAACATTGTTGATTGTTGGACAACATTGTTTATTGATGACAACATTGTTTATTGTTGGACATTGTTTATTGTTGGACAACATTGTTTATTGTTGGACAACATTGTTTATTGTTGACAACATTGTTTATTGTTGACAACATTGTTTATTGTTGGACAATGATTATTGTTGGACAACATTGTTTTGGATTGGACATCAATTTTTGGATTGGACAACATTTTTTTGGATTGGACAACATTGTTTTGGGTTGGACAACATTGTTTATTGTTGGACAACATTGTTTATTGTTGAACAACATTGTTTATTGTTGACAACATTGTTTATTGTTGGGCAACATTGTTTATTGTTGGACAACATTGTTTATTGTTGGACATTGTTTATTGTTGGACAACATTGTTTATTGTTGAACAACATTGTTTATATTTAGACAACATTGTTTATTGTTGGACAATGATAATTGTTGGACAACATTATTTTGGATTGGACAACATTGTTTTGGTTTGCACAACATTGTTTTGGATTGGACATCAATTTTTGGATTGGACAAGATTTTTTTGGATTGGACAACATTTTTTTGGATTGGACAACATTGTTTTGGATTGGACAACATTTTTTTGGTTTGGACAACAATTTTTGGATTGGAAAACATTGTTTTGGTTTGGACAACATTGTTTTGGATTGGACATCAATTTTCAGATTGGACAACATTTTTTTGGATTGGACATACATTGTTTTGGATTGGACATCAATTTTCAGATTGGACAACATTTTTTTGGATTGGACAACATTGTTTTGGATTGGACATCAATTTTCAGATTGGACAACATTTTTTTGGATTGGACAACATTGTTTTTGATTGGACATCAATTTTCAGATTGGACAACATTGTTTAGGATTGGACATCAATATTCAGAATGGACAACATTTTTTTGGATTGGACATCAATTTTTGGATTGGACAACATTGTTTTGGATTGGACATCAATTTTCGGATTGGACAACATTTTTTTGGTTTGGACAAAATTGTTTTGGATTGGACCACATTATTTTGGATTGGACAACATTGTTTTGGTTTGCACAACATTGTTTAGATTGGATAACATTTTTTTGGTTTGGACAACAATTTTCAGATTGGACAAAATTGTTTTGGATTGGACATCAATTTTTGGATTGGACAACATTGTTTTGGATTGGACAACATTGTTTTGGATTGGACAACATTGTTTTGGATTGGACATCAATATTCAGAATGGACAACATTTTTTTGGATTGGACATCAATTTTTGGATTGGACAACATTGTTTTGGATTGGACATCAATTTTTGGATTGCTCAACATTGTTTAGATTGGACAACATTGTTTTGGTTTGCACAACATTGTTTTGGATTGGACATCAATTTTTGGATTGGACAACATTTTTTTGGATTGGACAACATTTTTTTGGATTGAACAACATTGTTTTGGATTGGACATCAATTTTTGGATTGGACATCAATTTTTGGATTGGACAACATTGTTTTGGATTGGACATCAATTTTCAGATTGGACATCAATATTTGGATTGGACAACATTGTTTTGGATTGGACATCAATTTTTGGATTGCTCAACATTGTTTAGATTGGACAACATTATTTTGGATTGGACAACATTGTTTTGGATTGGACAACATTTTTTTGGATTGGACAACATTTCTTTGGATTGGACAACATTGTTTTGGATTGGACAACATTTTTTTGGTTTGGACAACAATTTTTGGATTGGACAACATTGTTTTGGATTGGACATCAATTTTCAGATTGGACAACATTTTTTTGGATTGGACAACATTGTTTTGGTTTGGACAACATTGTTTATTGTTATACAACAATGTTGATTTTTGGAGAATATTGTTGATTTTTGAACAACATTGTTTATTGTGGGACATTGTTTATTGTTGGACAATGATTATTGTTGGACAACATTGTTTATTGATGACAACATTGTTTATTGTTGGACAACATTGTTTATTGTTGGACAACATTGTTTATTGTTGAACAACATTGTTGATTGTTGGACAACATTGTTTATTGATGACAACATTGTTTATTGTTGGACATTGTTTATTGTTGGACAACATTGTTTATTGTTGGACAACATTGTTTATTGTTGACAACATTGTTTATTGTTGACAACATTGTTTATTGTTGGACAATGATTATTGTTGGACAACATTGTTTTGGATTGGACATCAATTTTTGGATTGGACAACATTTTTTTGGATTGGACAACATTGTTTTGGGTTGGACAACATTGTTTATTGTTGGACAACATTGTTTATTGTTGGACATTGTTTATTGTTGGACAACATTGTTTATTGTTGAACAACATTGTTTATATTTAGACAACATTGTTTATTGTTGGACAATGATAATTGTTGGACAACATTATTTTGGATTGGACAACATTGTTTTGGTTTGCACAACATTGTTTTGGATTGGACATCAATTTTTGGATTGGACAAGATTTTTTTGGATTGGACAACATTTTTTTGGATTGGACAACATTGTTTTGGATTGGACAACATTTTTTTGGTTTGGACAACAATTTTTGGATTGGAAAACATTGTTTTGGTTTGGACAACATTGTTTTGGATTGGACATCAATTTTCAGATTGGACAACATTTTTTTGGATTGGACATACATTGTTTTGGATTGGACATCAATTTTCAGATTGGACAACATTTTTTTGGATTGGACAACATTGTTTTGGATTGGACATCAATTTTCAGATTGGACAACATTTTTTTGGATTGGACAACATTGTTTTTGATTGGACATCAATTTTCAGATTGGACAACATTGTTTAGGATTGGACATCAATATTCAGAATGGACAACATTTTTTTGGATTGGACATCAATTTTTGGATTGGACAACATTGTTTTGGATTGGACATCAATTTTCGGATTGGACAACATTTTTTTGGTTTGGACAAAATTGTTTTGGATTGGACCACATTATTTTGGATTGGACAACATTGTTTTGGTTTGCACAACATTGTTTAGATTGGATAACATTTTTTTGGTTTGGACAACAATTTTCAGATTGGACAAAATTGTTTTGGATTGGACATCAATTTTTGGATTGGACAACATTGTTTTGGATTGGACAACATTGTTTTGGATTGGACAACATTGTTTTGGATTGGACATCAATATTCAGAATGGACAACATTTTTTTGGATTGGACATCAATTTTTGGATTGGACAACATTGTTTTGGATTGAACATCAATTTTTGGATTGCTCAACATTGTTTAGATTGGACAACATTTTTTTGGTTTGGACAACATTTTTTGGATTGGACATCAATTTTTGGATTGGACAACATTTTTTTGGATTGGACAACATTTTTTTGGATTGAACAACATTGTTTTGGATTGGACATCAATTTTTGGATTGGACATCAATTTTGGATTGGACAACATTGTTTTGGATTGGACATCAATTTTCAGATTGGACATCAATTTTTGGATTGGACAACATTGTTTTGGATTGGACATCAATTTTTGGATTGCTCAACATTGTTTAGATTGGACAACATTATTTTGGATTGGACAACATTGTTTTGGTTTGCACAACATTGTTTTGGATTGGACATCAATTTTTGGATTGGACAACATTTTTTTGGATTGGACAACATTTTTTTGGATTGGACAACATTGTTTTGGATTGGACAACATTGTTTTGGTTTGGACAACAATTTTTGGATTGGACAACATTGTTTTGGTTTGGACAACATTGTTTTGGATTGGACATCAATTTTCAGATTGGACAACATTTTTTTGGATTGGACATACATTTTTGGATTGGACAACATTGTTTTGGGTTGGACATCAATTTTTGGATTGGACAACATTGTTTTGGATTGGACATCAATTTTCGGATTGGACAACATTTTTTTGGTTTGGACAAAATTGTTTTGGATTGGACATCAATTTTTGGATTGGACAACATTGTTTTGGATTGGACATCAATTTTCAGATTGGACAACATTTTTTTGGATTGGACAACATTGTTTTGGATTGGACATCAATTTTCAGATTGGACAACATTTTTTTGGATTTGACAACATTGTTTTGGATTGGACATCAATATTCAGAATGGACAACATTTTTTTGGATTGGACATCAATTTTTGGATTGGACAACATTGTTTTGGATTGAACATCAATTTTTGGATTGCTCAACATTGTTTAGATTGGACAACATTATTTTGGATTGGACAACATTGTTTTGGTTTGCACAACATTGTTTTGGATTGGACATCAATTTTTGGATTGGACAACATTTTTTTGGATTGGACAACATTTCTTTGGATTGGACAACATTGTTTTGGATTGGACAACATTTTTTTGGTTTGGACAACAATTTTTGGATTGGACATCAATTTTTGGATTGGACAACATTGTTTTGGATTGGACATCAATTTTCAGATTGGACATCAATTTTTGGATTGGACAACATTGTTTTGGATTGGACATCAATTTTTGGATTGCTCAACATTGTTTAGATTGGACAACATTTTTTTGGATTGGACAACATTTTTTTGGATTGGACAACATTGTTTTGGATTGGACAACATTTTTTTGGTTTGGACAACAATTTTTGGATTGGACAACATTGTTTTGGTTTGGACAACATTGTTTTGGATTGGACATCAATTTTCAGATTGGACAACATTTTTTTGGATTGGACATACATTGTTTTGGATTGGACATCAATTTTCAGATTGGACAACATTTTTTTCGATTGGACAACATTGTTTTGGTTTGGACAACATTGTTTATTGTTATACAACAATGTTGATTTTTGGAGAATATTGTTGATTTTTGAACAACATTGTTTATTGTTGGACATTGTTTATTGTTGGACAATGATTATTGTTGGACAACATTGTTTATTGATGACAACATTGTTTATTGTTGGACAACATTGTTTATTGTTGAACAACATTGTTGATTGTTGGACAACATTGTTTATTGATGACAACATTGTTTATTGTTGGACAACATTGTTTATTGTTGACAACATTGTTTATTGTTGGACAATGATTATTGTTGGACAACATTGTTTTGGATTGGACATCAATTTTTGGATTGGACAACATTTTTTTGGATTGGACAACATTGTTTTGGGTTGGACAACATTGTTTATTGTTGGACAACATTGTTTATTGTTGAACAACATTGTTTATTGTTGACAACATTGTTTATTGTTGGGCAACATTGTTTATTGTTGGACAACATTGTTTATTGTTGGACATTGTTTATTGTTGGACAACATTGTTTATTGTTGAACAACATTGTTTATATTTAGACAACATTGTTTATTGTTGGACAATGATAATTGTTGGACAACATTATTTTGGATTGGACAACATTGTTTTGGTTTGCACAACATTGTTTTGGATTGGACATCAATTTTTGGATTGGACAAGATTTTTTTGGATTGGACAACATTTTTTTGGATTGGACAACATTGTTTTGGATTGGACAACATTTTTTTGGTTTGGACAACAATTTTTGGATTGGAAAACATTGTTTTGGTTTGGACAACATTGTTTTGGATTGGACATCAATTTTCAGATTGGACAACATTTTTTTGGATTGGACATACATTGTTTTGGATTGGACATCAATTTTCAGATTGGACAACATTTTTTTGGATTGGACAACATTGTTTGGATTGGACATCAATTTTCAGATTGGACAACATTTTTTTGGATTGGACAACATTGTTTTGGATTGGACATCAATTTTCAGATTGGACAACATTGTTTAGGATTGGACATCAATATTCAGAATGGACAACATTTTTTTGGATTGGACATCAATTTTTGGATTGGACAACATTGTTTTGGATTGGACATCAATTTTCGGATTGGACAACATTTTTTTGGTTTGGACAAAATTGTTTTGGATTGGACCACATTATTTTGGATTGGACAACATTGTTTTGGTTTGCACAACATTGTTTTGGATTGGACATCAATTTTTGGATTGGACATCAATTTTTGGATTGGACAACATTGTTTTGGATTGGACATACATTTTTGGATTGGACAACATTGTTTTGGATTGGACATCAATTTTCAGATTGGACAACATTTTTTTGGTTTGGACACATTGTTTTGGAATGGACAACATTTTTCAGATTGGACAACATTGTTTTGGATTGGACAGATTTTTCAGATTGGACATCAATTTTCGGATTGGACATCAATTTTCGGATTGGACAACATTGTTTTGGTTTGCACAACATTGTTTTGGATTGGACATCAATTTTTGGATTGGACAACATTTTTTTGGATTGGACCACATTATTTTGGATTGGACAACATTGTTTTGGTTTGCACAACATTGTTTTGGATTGAACATCAATTTTGGATTGGACAACATTTTTTGGATTGGACAACATTGTTTTGGGTTGGACAACATTGTTTATTGTTGGACATTGTTTATTGTTGGACAACATTGTTTATTGTTGAACAACATTGTTTATTGTTGACAACATTGTTTATTGTTGGGCAACATTGTTTATTGTTGAACAACATTGTTTATTGATGACAACTTTGTTTATTGTTGGAAAACATTGTTTACTGTTGACAACATTGTTGATTATTGGACAACATTGTTGATTTTTGAACAACATTGTTTATTGTTGGACAATGTTTATTGTTGGACAATGATTATTGTTGGACAACATTGTTTATTGATGACAACATTGTTTATTGTTGGACAACATTGTTTATTGTTGGACAACATTGTTTATTGTTGAACAACATTGTTTATTGTTGGACAACATTGTTTATTGATGACAACATTGTTTATTGTTGGACATTGTTAATTTTTAGACAACATTGTTCATTTTTAGACAACATTGTTATTGTTGGACAACAATGCTTCAGATTGGACAACATTTTTTATTGTTGGACAACGTTGTTGATTTTTGAACAACATTGTTATTGTTGGACAACATTGTTTATTGTTGAACAACCATTGTTTATTGTTGGACACATGTTTATTGATGACAACATTGTTTATTGTTGGACATTGTTTATTTTTGGACCACCTTATTTATTGTTGACAACATTGTTTATTGTTTGACAACATTGTTTATTGTTGACAACATTGTTTATTGTTGGACAATGATTATTGTTGGACAACATTGTTTGGATTGGACATCACTTTTTGGATTGGACAACATTTTTTTTGGATTGGACAACATTGTTTTGGTTGCACAACATTGTTTTGGATTGGACATCAATTTTTGGATTGGACAACATTTTTTGGATTGGAACAACTTGTTTTGGGTTGGACAACATTGTTATTGTTGGACAACCTTGTTTATTGTTGAACAACATTGTTTATTGTTGACAACATTGTTTATTGTTGGGCAACATTGTTTATTGTTGGACAACATTGTTATTGTTGGACATTGTTTATTGTTGGACAACATTGTTTATTGTTGAACAACATTGTTTATATTAGACAACATTGTTTATTGTTGGACAATGATTATTGTTGGACAACATTGTTTATTGTTGTCAACATTGTTTATTGATGACTACATTGTTTATTGTTGAACAACATTGTTTATTGTTGTCAACATTGTGTTAATTGATGACAACATTGTTTATTGTTGGAAAACATTGTAATGATGTGCACTTAGCCATCATATATCTTAAATTTTTAATTGTATGATAAGTAATATTCAATAAAATACAATAATATATAATAATTATAGTAATAACATATTTATAATAATTATAATAATTGATAGCTTTAAATATAAGATAAAACTCACACATATGTACATATACACACGCACCACACTCTTATATGTAAAAGAATAGATATATAAGGGGACTAGTAGTCGCTAAGATGGGGGAGTCTTTATCATCTTATTGTGCGGATGGTCAAAAGCGAGTGTAGAGACTACGCAGATCGTTCATACAATATACCTGCATTTTTAGAGGGG